>NW_015505292.1:216457-217611 GCF_001515645.1 Sinocyclocheilus grahami
AATACTTTTTTGCCCCACTGTATATATATATATATTTTTTTTTATATATAATATTTGCAGAAGTGCTCTTCCACCCTGGCAAAATAAATAAATAAGCATTATTAATGATTTTTATTAAATATTTTATATAATGGTTCACTATAAAATTAAAAAATAAATAAAAATATTTAGATATTGTAAAAATAGATACAAAAAAATAGCAATTAAATAATTTTGTTTTATTTATACATTTATAAATTATTATATAATTTATTTGTAATTTACATAATTATAATAATAATATTATATATAATTAATATATAATAATAAAAAAAATTAAACCACCAGGGTGGAAAAGCACTTCTGTAAATGCTGTTAATAGCGCTTCTTGTCAACCTGATCTGATTTTACTCCAATGCAACATCCTGTGTGATGTGTTTGGTTAGAAGAACTGCAAAATAAATTCTGGATTTTGCCCAACCCCACTTAGCAACTACTTGTATATGTAAAATCTCCTGCCACATTCTCAAGTGTTTGGTCGATTAAATCAATGCTCTTTTAGAGATGCCATGGCACCCTACGTTTTAACATGTCATGATGACACCAAAAAATCATTACTGCGGAGACAATAAGTCATTTAGAGGTGAGGGCGATGGGAAGCCTACCAGACGCTCCTGTGATGTCCATGGCTTTAAGATTTCTGGCTTTAATTATCGTTATTGTCAGTCGGCCGGCAGTTGGCAAGTAACAAAGAGAAAACATCAGATCTCCCAGATCCACATTATCCTAAGAGAGACACAGCAAAACAGAAACAGGATACATTAACTTAAAGAATCATGTCATAAAATTTGATTTAGTGCAAATTAAATTACATTTACCAAGGCTTCCTTGAGCTTCTACTCATTATAACGGTCTATTTATTCCTGCATTCCATAGCAGTGTGCAGTATCATATAAACAAATACTTCCTTGGATACAATTTGTACAGAAATTGTTTTTAAACACTTTTAAATGGTCAATACCATGGAACTGCTTCTTTACTTGATGTTTTAAGTGCAAAACTAACTGCCATACTTCTTAAGTGTTGTTGGTGGTTGCTCAAAACATAGATATGTATAGGTAGATTCCTCATTCGACAGCTCCAAGCGCGTAGACACGTCCGCCATATTTAACGGT
>NW_015505292.1:217621-219933 GCF_001515645.1 Sinocyclocheilus grahami
AGCCGATGGTTGTAAAAACCGCCGGGATTTAAATTCCCGAAGAAATGGGGAAAACCTTTCCCAGGTGAGAATGTGAGAGATGGGCGGAACCATAGATATGTAAGGACGGTGTAATTCAACTTTGGCAAAGACACTGCTATTGAAGAACAATGCAGTGCCAATCGTATTTGGCCCTACTGCAAACCTGCCAGTAAACACTGCAACTCATTACACATGCAACGAAAGCCTGTTCAATTTAAAAGGTCAGAAAGAGGGTAGAAAACAGTCACGTACAGCTAAATTACAACTGTTTTTGGTGCAAGAAATATTATAAATGGACAAAGGAAAAACATCACAAACAGCCCATTTAAGAAATAAAACAATTACAGTTGTCTGACATGTACAGTAAGCACTCAATACAAATTTATGGGAACAGAGAAGTGTTTCACCTCAATGGAATCCTGTTTTAGCACTTTGCTATCCACTTCTAACAGCGAGCAGAAACCTGCTGTCTAATTATCACTTCTGAAAATAGCCACAATTTGCACTTTTTTTTTTTTTAAATTAGAGATGTTCGTATAACAAACTAAAATGCAATTAATAATTAACATCTCATCATAATGAGCCTCAGTGTATTGGGAGCCAACAAAGCATAAACTATCACTTTAATGGTGATCTTGTCACACTCTCACCACTCAAATTTATGATAATGACTAATCTTTATCATAAAATGAGCAAAAGAGACTTTTCAAAATCTGTAAAAAAAAAACAAACAAAAAAAAACTTAATTTTGAACTTTTGGCCAGCAGTATGTATGTGTACATATTTGATATATTATACATTTTGAATGGTCAATTCAATAATAAAAAAAATGTAAATGGAAAAAGATGGACTATATAGACCAGGGGTCCTCAACTCTAGACCTTGAGATCCACTTTCCTGCAGAGATTAGCTCTAACCTGGATTAAACACCTACCTGCAACTTTGTAGTGATCCTGAAGACCTTGATTAGCTTGTTCAGGTGTGTTTATTTTAGGGTTGGAGCTAAACTCTACAGGAAAGTGGATCTCGAGGTCCAGAGTTGAGACTAACAGCCTATGCTAACCAGCTTAACTAACTGCTTGGACAAGCCCTCTGGAGCAAACCAGGGTTAAATGCATTACCCCAGAGCACAAACGCGATGTAACCAATGTGATCTAGGTAACAATGTAGTCAGTGGGTCATCAGCGATCAACCGTTATGCATGCAGCTCTGTGGTTCATCTCAGTGCGTTAATGCAATGACACAACAGGATGGAAGAGAAGACGACGACCATACATTAGTAATGAATCAAAGTGTGTGCTGAACCCAAATGGGCCTTTAATGCACATGGCAGCCAAGCACTGGCTGATCCCATGGCTGCCAGAACTTTCACATGCTGTCAATTATTAACTGATCTATGTTAATGGACACACTCTGCACTGGGATCAGATGGGTGTGTAGTGTTGCTGAGAGCATGTAAAAACTTTTATCATTACTTAGCCTCTCAATACCTTTCCCCCCCCACCCCACACACACACAGATATTAGAGCTCGAAGTTGCACGAGGCCCATCAGTTGGCATAAAAGGAAAAACTTGGTCTTGCACTGTAAAGTATTACATATTTACTGTTCAAAAGTTCGGGGACTTTTTTTTTTCTTTTATTTTTTTTTAAATACGAAAATGTATTAGGCAAGGATGTATTAAAATGATCAAAAGTCACAGTTAATATATGCTGTTCGTCTGAATTTTCTATTCATCAAAGAGTCCTGAAAAAAAGTATCACTTTTCCACTAAAAATTAAGTAGCACAACTGTTTTCAACATTTATTATAAGAAATGCTTCTTTAGCACCAAAACAGCATATTAAAAGAATTTCTGAAAAATCATGTAAGACTGAAGACTGAAAATTCAGCTTTGCATCACAGGAATAAATTACCATTTAAAATTTATTAAATTAGAAAAGTTATTTTAAATGTTAATAATATTTCCCAACATTACTGTAATTACCATTTCAAATGAATGCAGCCTCTGTGCGTATGAGATTTTGATCTCAAAAACAAATTCTTAGCGACCCCAACATTTTGTTTATAAATGTAAACAAACATCCTTAAAATAAGATACATTAAGATTAAGAATTGTTTTCAGACAATGTATAGCTGACATTTGCACATATTTTTTCCCCGTTTTAAATCTAATTAAACAAAATAGCAAATAAAAAGCAAATCAATAATTATTTAAGTTTATACTTTAAAAAAACAAAAAAAACTAAACAACAACAAAAAGTAAGTAAAGACAATGTACCAGTGGGTAAAG
>NW_015505292.1:221226-221964 GCF_001515645.1 Sinocyclocheilus grahami
TCAGCTTTGCATCACAGGAATAAATTGCATTTTAAAATATATTCCTGTATTCAAGCAGAAAACTTTGCATTGTATATTGCTTTTAAAAATGGCAAAATAATTTTTCCTGGCAAATTTATTTGAATTATATTTCTTTTCATATTGGATGGCATCCTAGTACCGAAGTATGCAGAAAGATCAATAAATGTAATGGCCTGTGGGCTTGATGTAATGTAGGCAGTTTGTGTTTGTTGTTCTTTGCATAAAATAATTAGCATCTAGAAAAGGGAGTGTGGGTAAGGGAGCATAGTAATGATTCCTCTTGTTGCCTTTGTCTCATCCATATGAAGCACAGTCTTTATTAACAGAGAGGTAAGAGAGGTTGACTCTTGTTGCAAATTAAATCCTAAATTGGATTCTTCTCATCAAGCCAAATCCTGGTTGCTTCATTATAATGACAAATGCTATGTCTTTTAAAGCAAGCAGCTCACAAAATGAATAAAAAGCTAGAGGCTTTTGTTTAAAGGATTAGCTCACTACAAAGTCATCATTTACTCACCCACATGTTGTTCCAAACCTCTGTCTTTGTTGAAGACTTGAAACACAAAAGGAGAAATTTTAAAGAATGTTTATGCTGCTATATTTCCATACAAGATTGAAGCATGATTAGGATCCGTTAAGCTCCCAAAAGGACAAAAAGCATCATAAAAGTGATAAATTACAAAGCCATAGCAGGGGTGTGAGAAATCGAAAAAAAAT
>NW_015505292.1:223311-223905 GCF_001515645.1 Sinocyclocheilus grahami
ATTTGCTTACGTTCAAAACATATGCTCATATTCATACCTACATTGTCACTGATGTCAAATCTGTTGTGACACATTTTTACGTGAGCATGCATTTGTGTAAATTAGATTTTGAGTCTCATTTTGAATGAGAAAAAAATCCTTAAAACAAATTAACTTTACTTGATAAGCATATATCTTGAATTTAAGTGTGTTTTGTATTATTAGATTCTTTGATTTTTTTTTTGTAACGGATTTATATGCAAATCAAACTAAATAAAAAAATTAAAATCTACTACTGCAGTAAGAAAAAATATAGTTATAGTAAATATAGTAAAAAGTCTTAATATTTTATGCAGAGTCGCTTCTCAATTAGTTAAAACTTATTATTACTGTCTAAAATGAATAATTATACAATCTACATGAATACATTTTAAACTCATTTAAAATATATTCTCTGAAAACAACTCTTAACATGTTCTGCAGTGCTGCTTCTCAAGTAAATCAAGTAAATTGTTTAAAGGATTTTTAGGTATTTTAACTGGAAAATACACTATAAAATGAAGCTGAAATGTGTTACATTATAAGTCATGGAAAAACATGTTATCATGATTAATC
>NW_015505292.1:223915-229783 GCF_001515645.1 Sinocyclocheilus grahami
CATAAAATGAGCAAAAGAGACTTTTCAAAATCTGTAAAAAAAAAACAAACAAAAAAAAACTTAATTTTGAACTTTTGGCCAGCAGTATGTATGTGTACATATTTGATATATTATACATTTTGAATGGTCAATTCAATAATAAAAAAAATGTCAATGGAAAAAGATGGACTATATAGACCAGGGGTCCTCAACTCTAGACCTTGAGATCCACTTTCCTGCAGAGATTAGCTCTAACCTGGATTAAACACCTACCTGCAACTTTGTAGTGATCCTGAAGACCTTGATTAGCTTGTTCAGGTGTGTTTATTTTAGGGTTGGAGCTAAACTCTACAGGAAAGTGGATCTCGAGGTCCAGAGTTGAGACTAACAGCCTATGCTAACCAGCTTAAGTAACTGCTTGGACAAGCCCTCTGGAGCAAACCAGGGTTAAATGCATTACCCCAGAGCACAATCGCGATGTAACCAATGTGATCTAGGTAACAATGTAGTCCGTGGGTCATCAGCGATCAACCGTTATGCATGCAACTCTGTGGTTCATCTCAGTGCGTTAATGCAGTGACACAACAGGATGGAAGAGAAGACGACGACCATACATTAGTAATGAATCAAAGTGTGTGCTGAACCCAAATGGGCCTTTAATGCACATGGCAGCCAAGCACTGGCTGATCCCATGGCTGCCAGAACTTTCACATGCTGTCAATTATTAACTGATCTATGTTAATGGACACACTCTGCACTGGGATCAGATGGGTGTGTAGTGTTGCTGAGAGCATGTAAAAACTTTTATCATTACTTAGCCTCTCAATACCTTTCCCCCCCACCCCACACACACATACAGATATAAGAGCTCGAAGTTGCACGAGGCCCATCAGTTGGCATAAAAGGAAAAACTTGGTCTTGCACTGTAAAGTATTACATATTTACTGTTCAAAAGTTCGGGGACTTTTTTTTTTCTTTTATTTTTTTTTAAATACGAAAATGTATTAGGCAAGGATGTATTAAAATGATCAAAAGTCACAGTTAATATATGCTGTTCGTCTGAATTTTCTATTCATCAAAGAGTCCTGAAAAAAAGTATCACTTTTCCACTAAAAATTTAGCACAACTGTTTTCAACATTTATTATAAGAAATGCTTCTTTAGCACCAAAACAGCATATTGACTGACAAGACTGAAGACTGAAAATTCAGTTTTGCATCACAGGAATAAATTACCATTTAAAATGTATTAAATTAGAAAAGTTATTTTAAAATGTTAATAATATTTCCCAACATTACTGTAATTACCGTTTCAAATGAATGCAGCCTCTGTGCGTATGAGATTTTTATCAAAAACAAATTCTTAGCGACCCCAACATTTTGTTTATAAATGTAAACAAACATCCTTAAAATAAGATACATTAAGATTAAGAATTGTTTTCAGACAATGTATATCTGACATTTGCAAATTTTTTCCCCGTTTTAAATCTAATTAAACAAAATAGCAAATAAAAAGCAAATCAATAATTATTTAAGTTTATACTTTAAAAAACCAAAAAAAAACTAAACTGTAGATGATATATATCGCACACCGCTAAGTCATAGTAGCTTTGTGTGACAAAAATGATCAAAGTCTTCACAGAAAAACCTTTAGATTTCAAATGTCCAGGCAAGGTAATTGAATTACACCCTTCCATCTGTAGACTATAGGATAACAGACGCCTCTGCTCTCATAAGCACTTAAATCAAGTCAGTGGTAGAATTATGGTCACTTGCGCACTGTGAATGAAATTATACTACAGTTGTGAAGAGGTTGAATATGGTTCGGAGTCTATCTAGTGTGATTCTCCATCTCCAATCCCACCCACCCCCACTCGTTCAAGGGCCTATTAGCAGGCAGAAGGGCAATGTAAAGAGGCATGTTAACATTTGCTTAATTGCTGATTTTCTGTTGTGTGACCAGATCACAGGTAATCAATTTGTACTCTAGCATTGGCACAAAACATCATTTAATTTCATATACAAAATTACACTACAAGCTCAGAGAGAGTTATTTTAAAAGTTGTACACATGGCATTACTATTGGTCTTATTGCAAATAATTTACATTTTAACACGGCTTTGCGCTTTTATATGTCAAAAAGATGGATTTGTATCTTATACAGTAATTGATTGTACTGTATATCTCATAATTGTAACTTTTACATTTAAAAATAGCTAAATTATTTCTCCTAATTATACTTTTATATCTCAAAATTGTTTCTGTGCTTTATTTCTTGTAATTGCAACTTTATATCTAGCGATTGTGGCTTCATATCTCGAAACTGTGACTTTACTTCTTGTAATGGTGTCTCTACATCTCGCAGTTTCAAACTTTACCTCACAGTTAACTTAATAGAGTTACATATATTGGCGTCAGCAAAATATGTAGACTAAAAATGAAACAAAAAAATGGCAACTTTTTCAGCAACTTTTTGTATGTCTGCTACTACAGCCTACTCAGACTTACGTCTTTCTCTTTCAACTGCTGTAAAGCTTTATATTATCTAACTAAAATGGCACTGCAAATGGAACAGGCTTTACTGACTTCAACTGCAGACTATTTCAGAATGTCTGCTGAAACACCCCTGTCTTTCAGGTCTAGGAATTCTTTAAAAAACACGAAAATAGAAGCTTTGCTTTGTTATAAGTCCCTCCATCTCAGTCAGATTGCTACGTTGCTTGCTCTAGAATGGTGATATGGGATTATGATGAATACAATTGGATTAAAATGTACTTTAAAGGCTACTTTTTCATCATCATGTTTCCTTGGGGTCAGCAGGATTTTTTTTTTAGGATTTTTATATATTTTTTTATTCAGCAAGGATGCATTAAATTTATCAAAAGTGTCAGAATTGTTTTAACATTATAAATGTCTTTACGATTTCAAAAGAATGCTATTCTTTTGAACATTCTATTCATTAACAAATTTTTTACAAAAATATTAAGCTGCACGACTGTTTTCAACATTGATAATAAGAAATGATTCTTGAGCACCAAATCAGTATATAAGAGAGATTTCTGAATTCCATTTTAAAATAGGATCACAATATTACTGTTTTCTACTGTGTTTCCATCAAATAAATACAGCCTGGATGAGCCAAAAAACAATGACACCATAGCCTCATGTAGCGTCTGGACCAATCAGACACCATTTTTCATTTGATTTAACAAATCAATTATTCATTAGATTAACAAACATTCACAGACCCCTCACCCAATAAACATACTGGGTGCCAAGATGTCTGGGAACGAGGCCTAGGATCCTGGTTACCATGGCAACCCTGACGCCTTTGCTAGACCAGAGAGATTTTACGACCTAATGGCATGTTGAGTCACCCCTCTCACTACAATTTCCATAGGAAATCCACAGTGCACAGTAAAAATGTACTCTTCTCTAATTAATTAATAGGAAAACCTTTCTTTGAATGAACACACATATCCTTCAGGTCATTGTGTATATTATTGCTGTCTTGTATATTATCTGTTGTATTGTAGACTAGTTTATGCATGCTTATGATAGAACCACTCATTCATGTAACCTTACATATAACGTGTTTGGTCTCTATTAATTCGTATTCGGATGATCTAATTGAGAGTGTATATTGTATGTTTATACCTATGCAACATATTAGTGTTCTAAGAATCTTTATTAGTTTGTGCATCAACACCCCAAGCGAATTACATATGCAAATTACCATGCCCTCACATAAAGGGTCGTAAAACCCTCCAGCAATTGCAACCTTTACTGCGCTAAGCTTTAACCCTTTCCTATACAAACTGTATGTGTGTATGTATGTGTATGTTAGGCCAGTTTAAGTGTTTATGTAGTTAATAAAGTCTTACTTGTATCACACTTGACGTTGTTCATTGTTTGCTCATAACTGGAGTCACTTAATCATGCAGATTTATGCTACAAGCTCTTTGTAGAATTGTGCAGTAAGAAAGTTATTTCCCTTAACCAGGAAGTTAACGTTCTTAGAATTGACAGACAGTTGACCCCGAGAGGTCAGCTAAATATCTACAGCGGATCTAAATATTTATAATTAATTATAACTAGTTATGATTAATTATTCATATTTCCCCATGAGCTGATTCGCTACACTCACCATGTGTCACTAGGACATGCATGTACACAGTGTGAAATGTAACAATCATTCCCAGTCTCCCAGTCATTCCCAACTGGATTAAAGCCTACATACCTCAGTTTCAAGTTTACAAAAAGTGTCATTCCAGTCATAATACAAGGTAAATGTCTCATGGTTAGAGGTGAATCCTGACAGGAGATTCAATAGCACTTAATCCTGCTGATCGAACTTTTACTCTTCCGGATTAGAGATGCCTCAATCTTTCTCTCTCCAGCTGGGTGGAATGGATTGGCCTTTTCGTACATTAACTAGCTTGTGTTTTATTTATAGGCAGAGCCAAATTACACCTTGAATAGATCTGAGCAAACATAATCACTCATTCAGATTGGAATGCAAATTACTTGCTCAAAAAAAACAGAAAGGTTAAGTTTTTTTTTCTTTTTCCCCCAGAAGTGATATTTGGAAAGTTGTATTCGCATGTCATGATCTTGTATGGTGGATTGTATTTCATTTCAATCTAAGAGCGGCTGTGCTGCTGGAACTCTCATGCATTTTTAACAAGTTACTCAGAATCCCTAAAGTAATACAGAGTTAGCATGAAGGCAGAGAGCACTCTGACATCTGTGCTACACTGTTCGATGCCAATTATATAGAAATTAACCTGATACAATCAAATTGAGATGGCAGAAAGATACAGATAAATGGTACAAATTCTATATTTTATTTATTTTTGAGCTTATTAATCACACATCGGCTTCAATAAGATCAACGAGTGCTTGCGTAAACATGATTTATCATAATTAGCATAAACTTGGTTTGCACTTTTAAAGTCAACAAAATCAAAACATTAACCCAATTTACTTTCTTAATACATACAAATTGTGTTTTTGTACTTTTCTTTCTTAGCATTACATCTCTTGCTCACCAATGGATCCTCTGCAGTGAATGGGTGCCGTCAGATTGAGAGTTCAAACTGATAAAAACATCACAATAATTCACAAGTAATCCACACAACTCCAGTCCATCACTTAACGTCTTATGAAGTGAAAAGCAGTGTGTTTGTAAAAAAACAAATCCAGCATTAAGCTGTTTTAACTTTAAACTGTGGCTTCAGGCCAAAAATTTCCATAATAACGTTTCCTCCAGTGAAAAAGTTCATCCCCTGTCGTCCTCTCACATCAAAATCCACCGACATATTTGTTTAGAACTATTTTGGTTTGTAATCAGTGCTTGATCTGTGCATATTTCTCTCCTGATTCAGATGAGACGACTTGCAATATTATTGATAGAGGACTCATATTTTTGCAGGTAACAATGGTTTATAGCTAAAAACGTCTTAATGATGGAGTTAAGCTGTTTGGACTCTCATTCTGATGGCACCCATTCACTACAGAGGATTAATTGGGGAGTAAGCGACGTAATGCTAAATTTATCCAAATCTATTCTGATGAAGAAACAAACTCATCTACATCTTGGATGGCCTGAAGGATAGTACATTTTCAAAAAATTTAAAGTCTTACAGTACAGTATCACATTAATTATGCTAGATATACAATCAAGCCTCCAAAAATGATTAATGCATGGATGGCACACATGGATTGTGTTCCTCCAAGCTAGCGATCCCTAGAGGTATGGCCCACTTATATGCACTGAAACAGCCTCTGACGCTTGCTACTACATCAAGCTAACCTCTAGATCCAGTGAAACTTGCTGGTTTGAGCTTTTATATATATATATATATATATTTTTTTTTTTTTTTTATTTA
>NW_015505292.1:229898-231460 GCF_001515645.1 Sinocyclocheilus grahami
TACTACTTTTTTGGTGGGTGAAAGCGTAATCAAATTAGTCAAAATATATTAAATTAAATAAGTGAGAATCACAGGATATGTACAGACAGGTTGTAGAGTATGTGTGAGCAAGGTTCTAACAATCAATTTCTTAATGCATCTGAGCAAAATTACATAATCACTGCCAGGTCTGTTAAAATTACTCCATGGACATATATATATATATATATATATATATATATATAAATAAAAAGACATGAAATCACTGCTACAATAAACTTGCCAACAATGTTCAGTACTCATTACTAGCATGGATAATGTTCCTATACTGTATACGATTGCCAACCATCCCATATAATACAATTTGTACCATATTGAAGGATGAAGTTTGTTGTGTATTTTAGCGTTTTTAACCCAAACAGCTGAGAATATTTAGGTTACTGCATATAAATTGGTTTAAAATTACAGATTAGGTTTCATGAGAGTGAGCAAATTACAATTTAAATTTTTGGGTGAACTATTTCTTTAAGTACTGTATGTCATGAAAAGACCACTTGCACACAAAAACCTTTGTTTCTCTTTCTTGGGTCTACTTATGAGACGGATCAATTTCCCCAAAAACCGCCGTATATTCATGCCAGAGCAAACTCTCCAGCTATTTCAAATATAGGTCACCCCTACATGGGCCATGTGTGATTATGAAATATTCACGCTTCTCAAAGTATATTTTTATGTTGCTAACTCTGAAGCATGAAAGTGATCGGCGGAGAGAGAAAACCATGCTCAAATATTTTCACTTGTTTTTCCAGCACGACCATTAACTGCTTCTACTTCAGAGTGGTCACATGGGTCTAATAATCATTTATAGTGTTAAAATGAACTGTTAACACCACTATAATCTTGCCAAAGTACACAGTAGTGTTCAAACTGGAGAATCTGTTAGGTCAGGGATCTTAGCACATTCCAGCACATTTGTGTGAAGCTCAATCTGATCTCTGAGAAATTACGCTTAAAAATTATACTGTACAAGTAATAAAAATATTAGGCCTGTCAATTAAATACTACTTAAAGGGGTCATATGATGTTGCTAAAAAGAACATTATTTTGTGTATTTGGTGTAATGAAATGTGTTTATGCGGTTTAAGGTTCAAAAAACACATTTTCCACATACTGTACATTATTGTTTCTCCTCTATGTCCCGCCTTTCTGAAACGCATCGATTTTTACAAAGCTCATCGGTCTGAAAAGCGAGGTCTGCTCTGATTGGCCAGCTATCCAATGCGTTGTGATTGGCCGAATACCTCAAGCGTGTGACGGAAATGTTACACCCCTTACCATACTGTGATGCCCTGCTTGGCCGAAGCGATGATTCAAAAACATGAAAACCCATTATAAACGAGGCATTCGTTGCATCCAGTGGGGACATAATTACAGATTATAATGACTTATACGTCTTTTTAAATACGCCGCGTAAACATAAAACCATGCCTGCATTTGTAATCGGAGAAATGACAAACAACAAGCTCTACTCTACGCTGCTGAAAACTCGCGTTTGAATCATCAGTGGCAAATCCTTTAAATAT
>NW_015505292.1:232166-236452 GCF_001515645.1 Sinocyclocheilus grahami
TGACTCTTAACTTTTATAAAGAATATCTCTTTGGATTTGAGACTTTAGTCTTTGCAACTTTACAGATCTTCTTTATGCACCAAGAGCTTGTAACATTCCAAAGAGAAAGGAAAAATTGAAATAGCATCATATGACCCCTTTAAAATTATACTTTAAATGGTGAAAGACCTTTATAAATGGTAAGATTTGACAACAGTCGTATGGAAATAAAATCAAACACTGACTTAAAGGTGACATATCATGAAAATCTGACTTTTCCAGGTTTTAAGTGCTATGATCAGGTCCCCAGTGCATCTACTAACCAAGGAAACGTGAAAAAGATTAACTCTGTAACTTTGTTTTGGTAAGCCTTTTTCTGTAAGCGTCTGAAAAAAACGAGCGCGTCAGATTTCGCTCCCTTGGTGACGTGGCAAAGCGACCGCATTATAATATTACTGCCCCTTAATCTGTAAGTTTACACCCACGGTGCCGTGATTTGATTTTGCAAGCGACAACGGTGTACCAGTTCTAATGCCATGGCGAAAGTTTGAGCAAAACATGCTAACTGTTCTGTCTTTGGCTGCACAGACGAGCACAGAACACTACTGTCCCAGCCTCAGAGGAGACAAGAGAGCAGTGGATTTATCTAGTTATTTAATGTATATTGCTGGTGCCACACAGATCTAAAATAAACATGTGATTTATTTCCCAGCTGTTTACCTTCCCAGACATAACCGATTGTTTTTTGTAACTTGTGTGTTTTTAACGTAAACTTGTGTGTGAATGAGAACTTAGTTTAGTACTCACATGCTGTGACAGCAGCTTTCTGTAAGTGTGCTTCAGGTGTGTGCACTCAGAAAACCGTATATCAGAAGTTTAAACTCATATGCTTTAAAACGCATGATTTCAGCGCGGTAAACATGATAATCAGAACCAAAGCTGTAATGGCGCAGCTCTATTCTGGAAAAGAGGGCGGGGAGCAGCAGCTCATTTGCATTTAAAGAGACAGGCATGAAAAACAACGTGTTTCTGCTTCCACTCAAAATAGGCATTTTCAAAATGTTATAATAAATGATCTGTGGAGTATTTTGAGCTGAAACTTCACAGACACATTCTGGGGACACAAGAGACTTATATTACATATTGTAAAAAGGTGCATAATATGTCTCCTTTAACAAAACATAACCTAGACAATATACAATTTAGAATAAATAACACTTTGTCCATTCAATAATTTACTTTTTACTTCATTTTATACAGTAAAAACAGTAATAGTCTGAAATATTAATAACAATTTAAACAACTGTTTTCTATTTGAATAAGTTATTTATACCAGTGTTTCCCAACAGGGGTGCCGTCTGTCGAGAGCGGGGTGCCATGTAAAAAAATATTTAATATTTTTTAATATAACTTTGATGCTTGGTTTTGCGGTCTGGCAACAGGTAGATCTTCACGTACGGGTCGGATGTTCCCGTAAAGTCCTTAGCAGGTAGATCTTGGGCTTTGTGGATCTTCACAATGAGCTGCTCTAAATCACAGTCGTATTTGAGGATGAAGTGCAAGCGGCCACAGCTGTCCGCTCGTCTGCCGTCGTCCGTGTCCACCGACCGCTGTTTGTAGAGCTCAGGCTTGATGCGGCCCAAACCTGGACCCGATATGGACTCCTGTCTCTGGAACTGGGCCAAGTTGAAATCGGGGTTGGAGACGTTCATCTGTCTCCGGATGGAGTTGTGCCTGCAGTGAGAAGAAAGTGGGCGGATGCCTGTTGGGCTATTTGCTGGCTTCATATGCTAGACATCTTCTGAATAACGAGACTGAGAAGAACTATTAAACTAAATTAAAGTTGAAGGTCACAGAGGCCCACACTGTCTAACAAATGCCAACTGGGAATTGCTAAATGAATATCAATGGTGGGTGAGTGATTACGCCTGATGAAGTCAGGAAAACATGACTCACCTGACAGATGAGGTCGGTTCGGTGACTTGTCGTTGTACACGAGCTATGTGGATGTGGTTGAGCTCCGTGGCCTTAGTCTGGGCCTCCAGTTGGATGTCCGGGGACGTGTGGCTGATCTTCATGGCCGACTCCAGGAGCACCATCGGCGCATTGGGATCCTTCTCAAAGTCGTCGCTGTATTCCCGCTCCAGGCCCTCCACCTCGGTCAGGACCGGCTGCTGCTCGCCCTGCTGGTCCTTTAGGCCGGGCAAGAAGCGATCTCGCCATGGCACCCAAAACAACTTCCATGACACGAACAGGGAGACGGCAAACAGCGCCAGGCCACATGTGGTGGTCAAGAGGGACAACAGGCTCACAGACACATCTGGAGCAATAACCAAGAGAGAAAGTCGGTCACTGGATGGTGTTCAAAACTTTCAAGATATTTATAGACTATAAATATATAGTATTTTGGTATTTTTTTTAAAGTCTGGCTCCAGCTGAAAAAAAAAACAATTAACAAATTTAACAGATCAAGCATTCATATATTCCTGAAATCAAGAGAGGACATCAGAAAACTAGCCAATCAGAAAGGCTCTCTGGCTGTGAATCATTTTGCACATTTATGTTTGCTGACAACATGTATTTGGAGAGTGAGAGTCTGTGGTTTGAAATTAGCAAAATGGCTAGAATCACTTACATTACCTTTTCTGAGGTGCTGTTTCCTAGACTATACGCCCGTTCGCACAAAGGATGATAATTGTAAAAATAATGATACGCTTTAATAATCTTTCTAATTCTATGAGAATAGAGACAACAAAGAGAAACAATGCTGCTGGGATCAGTTTCAGAACGATTCTTTCCTCCTGATAAACGATATAAACATTACCTATTATTTTCTTTCTACCTGGTCTCATGGCAAAAACCTGGGGGCACTTTTTCGCGAGATGCGAAATACGTAACAATAAGTACATATCACTGCAGTTTCCAAAAGAAATGAACACTAAAGGCAGTAAAACTCAGACACCTTTTATTCCTTTTCACACAAATGTACAGAATTTCGATTAATAGTGTAATTTTCGCACAATTACTTGAAGAATATTATGCTATGACTTCAAAACAATTTTAATATGTTGGGAGATTTGAAAACTGATGCTTTTGAATGTTAGCATCGCACATATCCAGCTTCATATCTAGGAGTTTTCATAGACGGTAGGTTTGTTTGGTAGCTCAGGGAGTACGGAGACATACTTGAGAGGTGAGGAGCTCTGGTTCGAATCCCGTGTAACTACGGTTTGACAAAACTGTTCAAATCTGTATTTAAGGAAGTTCAAATGGAACGGTTGCATCAACAAATGCGTTTTTATATCAGTTTTGCATTTGTTAACAATTTTGTCGTCCCCAAATGTCCAGCGGTTGGGTGATCATCAGGGCCGCATTAACCATTGGGCTAGGCGGGGCTGAAGCCCCGGGGCCCGAGCAAGGAGGGGGCCCGTGATTGGCTGTGGAGTAGATTGACGGACATCGGTAGCACCGATCGCAAAAAACCCACCACACCCCTCACTTTTTAGCACTATTATTTAGTGGAGTTTTCCGTAAATTCCATGCATTATCATTAGAGATTAAAACATCACATTTGAATTTGTTTTACCAATCAAATGCATTTATTATATATTTTACTTCTGAACAAACTGTGTACGTAGCCTATCTATCAGGTGATCACTGTGCCTAATGTCTGCATTCACCTCTCTTCACTTCATTCTGGTATAATCTAGAAATGGTCATGCAGAGAACAAACTTCGATAAGTAAAAATGTCAACTATTCTAAAAAAAAAAAAAAAAATACAAAAAATAGTGAGAAAAAAAATGAGGAGAGAGGGGACACATGGGTTAGTCACTAAATCCACGGCTAGTTTATTTTACTAAAGCTGATGATGAAGTGGGAGTTGTGGAACAGCAAATGGACTGGACATATGGAGCAGATAAAAACACAGCGTCATTGTTAGAAAACACTCTCTGTCTTTTTGATGCCGTACCCCTCCTTTCTCACTCTTTCTCTCTCCTTCTCTGAATCACCCCTCCTCTATCTGTTCTCTCTCTCTCTTGTATGGTGTTTGAATGTCTCTTACTCAATATTCAAGGTAAAGGAGTTTGTGCTGATTTATAAGGGGGGTTCAGCCTCCGTCGCCAGGAAGTCTATTCCTTATAGGGATATGTTTTTCTGTATATGTGGCAATTTTATACAAAACACATGTTCTTGGGAAAAACATCCTGTATGGGTATGTCCCCCTATCCTCATTGGTTAAGAGGGTAAAAACTCCCCTCGACATGCCTATATAAGATCTGTATTTCTGTGAATAAATTGAAGTATT
>NW_015505292.1:239444-260640 GCF_001515645.1 Sinocyclocheilus grahami
GTGAGTGATTACGCCTGATGAAGTCAGGAAAACATGACTCACCTGACAGATGAGGTCGGTTCGGTGACTTGTCGCTGTACGCGAGCTATGTGGATGTGGTTGAGCTCCTTGGCCTTAGTCTGGGCCTCCAGGTGGATGTCCGGGGATGTGTGGCTGATCTTCATTGCTGACTCTGGGAGCACCGTTGGCGCATTGGGATCCTTCTTGAAGTCCTCGCTGTATTCACGCTCCAGGCCCTCCACCTCGGTCAGGACCGGCTGCTGCTCGCCCTGCTGGTCCTTTAGGCCGGGCAAGAAGCGATCTCGCCATGGCACCCAAAACAACTTCCATGACACGAACAGGGAGACGGCAAACAGCGCCAGGCCACATGTGGTGGTCAAGAGGGACAACAGGCTCACAGACACATCTGGAGCAATAACCAAGAGAGAAAGTCGGTCACTGGATGGTGTTCAAAACTTTCAAGATATTTATAGACTATAAATATATAGTATTTTGGTATTTTTTTTAAAGTCTGGCTCCAGCTGAAAAAAAAAACAATTAACAAATTTAACAGATCAAGCATTCATATATTCCTGAAATCAAGAGAGGACATCAGAAAACTAGCCAATCAGAAAGGCTCTCTGGCTGTGAATCATTTTGCACATTTATGTTTGCTGACAACATGTATTTGGAGAGTGAGAGTCTGTGGTTTGAAATTAGCAAAATGGCTAGAATCACTTACATTACCTTTTCTGAGGTGC
The DNA here is from genome assembly GCF_001515645.1 of Sinocyclocheilus grahami. Classification (NCBI taxonomy): domain Eukaryota; kingdom Metazoa; phylum Chordata; class Actinopteri; order Cypriniformes; family Cyprinidae; genus Sinocyclocheilus; species Sinocyclocheilus grahami. Next base: position 240,185 of record NW_015505292.1, read on the forward strand.
TGTTTCCTAGACTATACGCCCGTTCGCACAAAGGATGATAATTGTAAAAATAATGATACGCTTTAATAATCTTTCTAATTCTATGAGAATAGAGACAACAAAGAGAAACAATGCTGCTGGGATCAGTTTCAGAACGATTCTTTCCTCCTGATAAACGATATAAACATTACCTATTATTTTCTTTCTACCTGGTCTCATGGCAAAAACCTGGGGGCACTTTTTCGCGAGATGCGAAATACGTAACAATAAGTACATATCACTGCAGTTTCCAAAAGAAATGAACACTAAAGGCAGTAAAACTCAGACACCTTTTATTCCTTTTCACACAAATGTACAGAATTTCGATTAATAGTGTAATTTTCGCACAATTACTTGAAGAATATTATGCTATGACTTCAAAACAATTTTAATATGTTGGGAGATTTGAAAACTGATGCTTTTGAATGTTAGCATCGCACATATCCAGCTTCATATCTAGGAGTTTTCATAGACGGTAGGTTTGTTTGGTAGCTCAGGGAGTACGGAGACATACTTGAGAGGTGAGGAGCTCTGGTTCGAATCCCGTGTAACTACGGTTTGACAAAACTGTTCAAATCTGTATTTAAGGAAGTTCAAATGGAACGGTTGCATCAACAAATGCGTTTTTATATCAGTTTTGCATTTGTTAACAATATTGGCTAGGTTTAGGGTTGGGTTTGGCATAGGCAGGGCCGCATTAACCATTGGGCTAGGCGGGGCTGAAGCCCCGGGGCCCGAGCAAGGAGGGGGCCCGTGATTGGCTGTGGAGTAGATTGACGGACATCGGTAGCACCGATCGCAAAAAACCCACCACACCCCTCACTTTTTAGCACTATTATTTAGTGGAGTTTTCCGTAAATTCCATGCATTATCATTAGAGATTAAAACATCACATTTGAATTTGTTTTACCAATCAAATGCATTTATTATATATTTTACTTCTGAACAAACTGTGTACGTAGCCTATCTATCAGGTGATCACTGTGCCTAATGTCTGCATTCACCTCTCTTCACTTCATTCTGGTATAATCTAGAAATGGTCATGCAGAGAACAAACTTCGATAAGTAAAAATGTCAACTATTCTAAAAAAAAAAAAAAAATATACAAAAAATAGTGAGAAAAAAAATGAGGAGAGAGGGGACACATGGGTTAGTCACTAAATCCACGGCTAGTTTATTTTACTAAAGCTGATGATGAAGTGGGAGTTGTGGAACAGCAAATGGACTGGACATATGGAGCAGATAAAAACACAGCGTCATTGTTAGAAAACACTCTCTGTCTTTTTGATGCCGTACCCCTCCTTTCTCACTCTTTCTCTCTCCTTCTCTGAATCACCCCTCCTCTATCTGTTCTCTCTCTCTCTTGTATGGTGTTTGAATGTCTCTTACTCAATATTCAAGGTAAAGGAGTTTGTGCTGATTTATAAGGGGGGTTCAGCCTCCGTCGCCAGGAAGTCTATTCCTTATAGGGATATGTTTTTCTGTATATGTGGCAATTTTATACAAAACACATGTTCTTGGGAAAAACATCCTGTATGGGTATGTCCCCCTATCCTCATTGGTTAAGAGGGTAAAAACTCCCCTCGACATGCCTATATAAGATCTGTATTTCTGTGAATAAATTGAAGTATTTGAGAATACCATTTGAATGTGTGTTTTCTTACTTCCCGGCCGTATTTATACACTTGGAGAGACTGAGAAGATTTCACGGTGGCAAAGAGATATCGAGGGACCAAATTGTTATTTATTAACAGTCATCATCCCCACAGATTTTTAGGTTAGTTTGATTATTAACTTGATAGATGTAGCTATAGTGCTTTTTGTGTTTGAACAAACTCTATAGGGCTAGTATATTCACTTATGGGTTGAGGAATTTATTTTGCGCGTCATGATGTAAGCTTTTCATTTAAACGCATTTTAAGCATTTTGGTTTAAAAACTCATTTAACTGTTCAGGGACATTAAGCAGTGGGACAGAATTCATTTTGGCAAATGCGCGCGTTAAGACGGTTTCTGATACTTGCTTGTACAGTGCCTGACTAAACTAAGAGTTATTTTTCACGCCTTGTGTTTAAATGTTTGAATACACATAGCTATGTGTCAAAATGCCTGTCTCCTCGTCAACACAGTTATTTGTGTCTTAAATGAACGTTAATAGTTAAAGATAAAGCATGTGCACTAGTTGGCTATTATGCCATCCTGGCATTATACGATGAGATTTTAAAGGGATATTCACCCAAAAATTTAAATACTGTCATCATTTACTCAGTTTCAAGTTGTTCTGAACCTGTATGAATTTCGTTGTTCTCCTCAACATAAAAGAAGATATTTTGAAGAATATTCGTAACCACCAGAAAGTTTCTGTTCCCTGTTGACTCCAATAGTGTTTTTTTCCCTCTCTCTCCATACTATGGATGTCATGGGGGTTTGGTTACCAGTAGGCTATCGTTCCAAATACATACGTTTGCATTCAACAGCAGAATGAAACTCATTCAGGTTTAGAACAACAACAATATAACTTTAATTTTTGGGTGAACTATTCCTCCAAAGCAGCCTAATATAGCTGCTCTTTATTAGTCAATAATGTCAATTAAACATTAGAAAGAAAATCACTGTAAAATACATTTATATTTGTAAAATAATGTATATTGAATTTATACAGTGACGACTATTCAGTCTATTTCTAGTCTATTTATTTTATACATTATATTTCTTATTCAGTGCTTTAAGTGTTTGTAGGTCAATTTCTTTGTTCTATTGTAATTCATGACCGTTTACTTGTCTTCAGTAAGTTTGTTTTTACATAGGCTAGTATTTTTTTTTTTTTTTTGAGATATTGGAATTGGTAACAAGAATTATGAAACTTTGATTGGAAAAAAATCCTATGTTAAGCTATATCATTATTGTGACGGGGGGGCCCTGCAGGAAATCATAGCCCCAGGGCCCATTGAGGTCTTAATGCGGCCCTTGGCGTAGGGCATATTTCCAACACGATAGAGCATTAACTTTTAGCTACAGTCCCCGGATATTTGAATTCTGAACCGCCACAATACATACCTGAAGCAACGTAATAAAAACACTGCAATACGTACCTATATCAACGTAATAAAAACGTATCAGGGTTCACGTATTGAACCCGTGTTTTAGCACCACTCAGTGGCAAAACGTGCAGCAAGGTACGTAAAAACGGTGTTGCAGAAAAGTACCCAGAGGTACGTATTTTTATGAGACCAGGTTAGTTTCTTTCCATAGGAGATGCCCTCTGGAGGTACCATTTGTTGGCCACAGAAGTCATTACGGTTGTCAAATTTTAGAAAAAGCACCATTATAAAACTGACTTATTCAATTGTGAGGTGCAAATTACTGTAATTTATTTTTTTATTTGGATTGTAGTGGTTACTTTTCTGAAAAGATGACGTATGCGGTCAACAAATGCAGCCTCCGGAGGGTGCAGTCTTTGAAAAGAGGCACAGCAACTGACAGCCAATCAGATTCCACCTGCAAGCATCTAAAGCGACAGACATCATAAATGCAGTGCACACTTATAATAAACAGATCATCGTGCTATGGTGTGGATGCTAATATAGTTATCATTCTAGGTGTGAATGGGCCAATAATTTTACACTAATTAACAAATTTAATTAAAAGAAATTAAATGACTGGACTAGTCTGCAAACTTAGCCTATATTTTTGAACAATTGGTTTTATGCAGCTTATAAGTTTTTGTTTGATCAGGCATGACAAATGGCAACCCCTGGGATCAAAGGTGATCAATCATGTTTGTTAGACAAATGGAAGTACTGCTTTAAAGTTAAAAGTTCCAATTGCCTTTTTTTTTTTTTACAGAGGCATCACCTTTTTGTTTACTACTGAATGTGCATTAGCCTGACTAGCTGAGAAATACAGTTTTTTTTGTGTAATGTGAGCTAAAAAAATAATTTACGACAGCATAGTTGTCAGTTTTCATTCCTGATTTTAAATATCTATTAAAAGAAAACAAACATTTGAAAGATTTAGCGCTTTCTCCTTTCAAATATCGAAGAGCTGCACTTGTATAACTGGAAATTACATTTCCAAAATGGCTGCTGAGTGAACTTGCCATAAAAGGAAGTTTGATTTAAAAGGAGTCAAATACAATGAAGCTTGTTCACTCAATGTGGATATTTCTTTGTTTTCAGGCATTAAAAGCAATCATTCAGAAAGATCAGTGCATATCTTTGGAAACATCTTCATGTTGCATCTGTGTTGGTTACAAATATGGAAACTAAAGATTGTGTCTACAATTCCACAAGACACTAAACTCATTTCTAAGCTCTGACATCACATTATTAACTTATCCAACACAAGATTAATGACACTGGCTTAAAGTGAATTTGTTTACCATCACTCTCCCCAAAAAAAAAATTTAAAAAAAGAGATTGCATTCTCCTTTCTCCCAGTCTGTTTTGTCCTTTGAGCAAAGATGGAACTTACTTTTACATATAAACAGAGGAACGTGAGCCTTCCAGCTGAGGTAAACACACCTGAATGTCTACAAGAAAGGTCGTGACACTTGCCAGAGAACGCAAGCCATTTGATTTAAGGTATCAGGTGGATTAGAGCCAGACCTTCAAGACAAACGGCCTCTCCTATCTCAATTTGCTTATGTGGATATTTCTTTGTTTTCAGGCATTAAAAGCAATCATTCAGAAAGATCAGTGCATATCTTTGGAAACATCTTCATGTTGCATCTGTGTTGGTTACAAATATGGAAACTAAAGATTGTGTCTACAATTCCACAAGACACTAAACTCATTTCTAAGCTCTGACATCACATTATTAACTTATCCAACACAAGATTAATGACACTGGCTTAAAGTGAATTTGTTTACCATCACTCTCCCCAAAAAAAAAATTTAAAAAAAGAGATTGCATTCTCCTTTCTCCCAGTCTGTTTTGTCCTTTGAGCAAAGATGAACTTACTTTTACATATAAACAGAGGAACGTGAGCCTTCCAGCTGAGGTAAACACACCTGAATGTCTACAAGAAAGGTCGTGACACTTGCCAGAGAACGCAAGCCATTTGATTTAAGGTATCAGGTGGATTAGAGCCAGACCTTCAAGACAAACGGCCTCTCCCATCTCAATTTGCTTGTTCATTTTAAAGTACATTCCCAGAGATCATGTTGTTATGCATCTTTTTAAGCAGGTGTCTGTTTGAGCATCAGCAGGTGTAACATAAATCCAGACACATGTGGGTATTTGTTCACATATGAACACAAAAACACCATTTAATCACGCACCGTGTATTATGAGCATGCATATGCATGTAGATAGTTCGAAAGGCCATATTCACTGAGCTCAACCTCTCACAACGTCTATTTTTATTTCTGCTTCTGTAATTCCAGGTGGCAGACCGCAGATGCTAGCAGTTGTTAGCCAATCAGAATGAAGCTGGAAGACGGTTTGCAAATTTGATGGCAAGACACAGTTTTTTCCACCGCAGGGAAGAAAAGTGTTTATAGGTTGACCAATCGAAGACTTTTAATGACAGTCCAGATGTCAACGGTAGTAGAAACTATTGCTATGAATAAATATGACTCACATAATACACAACCTTTACAGTCAATAGCCCTTCACTAGCACATATTATCAGCATTGCTCATGGACGTGTCATAAACTTGTGTTTATGTGTTTTAAAGCCTGTGTGAGAATGAGACACTGTCTTTCCTGTGCTTGGGCTGTCAGTTACAGAAACACCTGTCAATATGTGCCCACATGTTGCCTGAACTGTCTATAAGTCATCCGTTACAGTGATGTGTTATTAACCTCTCAAAGTGCCAGGTTCCCTTGGGTTTCATTACAAAAGGCTTTCCACCATACAGGCACTTTGCAGCGACACATGTGAATCCCCATCAAGCTAAGAGAATATTTACTGGGTTCCTCTGAACTGAGCTGTTCCCTTTCATTAAATTCTTGTACAATGCATCTTGAGGGACCAAATTACTATGAATCGTTCTCCTATGAGGTTTGAAGGCCTCGTGTTAACGGATGTCAATGCAGGATAATCGCAAAGGAGAAAGTGTACAGAGTAGCATGGTGGGGTGGAATCTTAATGGCTTCCTGTCGACCGCTCAGTGTCTCCGAGGATGAAGATGATAGCATCTGAGGAGAGCCTAGGAACTATGAAGCTTAGGTTAAGTGAAGCTAATGTTTAGTTAAGCCCATATACTTCATACTGAGTCAAGCAATGCTCTATTTCTGTCATTGATGAAAGGTTGTTTTGGGGATTCACAAGTTTCCTGTGAAGCATTCTAGGAACACTGAATGCCTGCATAATCATTTTATGCTTAATTTAACTTCTGAATGCATAAACCTACAAAAAAAGGTTATTAATCTTATATTATATAGAATATTAGTGTTAAAATTACACTGCATCTGATATGCTGCAGCATTAAAATGGAATGAATGTAGGCTGCATTTTCAAATGGTAAAATACAGGACAGCTCTAAATAGGTCATTAATACTGGACTGTGGGGAATGAGGATTGGGGCTGGTGTATGTGTGTGTATACTCGTCCTGACTACACTAATTATAATAACAATAATAATAATAGTAATAATATTAGGGCTGTGCAATTAATCGCATGCGATTGTCATGCGCATCTCGTCAGTAAAGGCGGTTCTGTGATTAGTAGTAAATCTCCATCACCTGCTTTCAGATGGAGCGGCATTTAATACACAGAGCCGTAGTTCACTGACAATTAGGCAATATCACGTTCATTGTCACAGAACCGCCTTTACTGATCGGCTGCACATCCATGATGCGAATCTCCCGTTCCACCACATCCCAAAGGTGCTCTATTGGATTGAGATCTGGTGACTGTGGAGGCCATTTGAATAAAGTGAAACCAGTCTGAGATGATTTGAACTTTGTGACATGGTGCATTATCCTGCTGGAAGTAGCCATCAGAAGATGGGTACACTGTAGTCATAAAGGGATAGACATGGTCAGCAACAATACTCAGGTAGGCTGTGGCGTTTAAACGATTCTCAATTGGTACTATGGGGCCCAAAGTGTGCCAAGAATATATCCCCCCACACCATTACACCACCACCACCAGCCTGAACCGTTGAGACAAGGCAGGATGGATCCATGCTTTCATGTTCTTTACGCCAAATTCTGACCCTACCATCTGAATGTTGCATCAGAAATCGAGACTCATCAGACCAGGCAACGTTTTTCCAATCTTCTGTTGTCCAATTTTGGTGAGCCTGTGCGAATTGTAGCCTCTGTTTCCTGTTCTTAGCTGACAGGAGAGGCACCCGGTGTGGTCTTCTGCTGCTGTAGCCCATCTCCTTCAGGGTTCGACATGTTGTGTGTTCAGAGATGGTATTCTGCATACCTTGGTTGTAACGAGTAGTTATTTGAGTTACTGTTGCCTTTCTATCATCTCTAACCAGTCTGCCCATTCTCCTCTGACATCAACAAGGCATTTTCGTCCACACAACTGCCGCTCACTGGATATTTTCTCTTTTTCGGACCATTCTCTGTAAACCCAAGAGATGGTTCTGCGTGAAAATCCCAGTAGATCAGCAGTTTTTGAAATACTCAGACCAGCCCGTCTGGCACCAACAACCATTCCACGTTCAAAGTCACTTAAATCCCCTTTCTTCCCCATTCTGATGCTCGGTTTGAACTTCAGCAAGTCGTCTTCACCACATGAGCGCTCATATATATATTTAAAAATACATAATTTTACAATTACATTAATTATGGAGAAAGGGGGGAGAAAATCACACTTATTCCTATTTTGCTAATCAGTAACGTATACATTGAAATCAATTCATTAAAAAAACTGACTTAAGTCTGCAAAAATTAAATAAAAACAGTGTAGAAATAAGTAGAAAAAAAATCTAGTAACCTGAATTGTGTAAATAAGACTTTGACAGCAATAGTTGCGTTTTTTAATATCAGCGGTAATCTTAAAGCTGCAGTCCATAACTTTTTTTGGTTAAAAATGATCTGAAATCAATATTTGAGCAAGTACATAACCAGCCAGTGTTCAAAACTATCGCCTTACTTTAGCCCGATTCACAAGGGTTAGTTTATAATAATGTTTTCTAATTTGAGTGGTACGGGTAGGTTTTCGCGGGAAATTCGAGCATGGCACTGCGTCATTACGTCACGTCTGTAAACATAAAGAAGTTGTCCCGGCTACTAGGCTATCGCATGTGAGGATCCTGCAGGTGGCGGATTGTTTATAGCCTTTTCTCACAGCAGCCAGAATAATTACATGTATAATTTTGATGGCGGATTGTAAGGATTATGCGTTTATGAAACACATGGGAATGAAATTAAATTATATTGCAGTTATAAATGTGTTTCTGGTTACAGATAGCCTCGGATTACAAAGATTTGTATTTTAAAGAAAACCAGTTCGAAGGGAGCATAATTAGCTTTTTGGGTTAAAATAATTTCTTAATATGAAATTCGAAGAGTATGACAATTAGATTAAACTGTGCAGAAATTGAAATCTACACGCTAATACACACTACTCATAGTCACCAATGCTGATGTTGTTAACATGAATCATTTGAGAATAAAGTATAACAATAATAATAATTTGAATGGTTTGATGTGATATGAGCTAACTGATAGAGATTTATGGTAATGCTTTTTTCCTCAGTTGGTCAGAACAAATGTGGCAGACTTACTTGTTCAGATGGCAATATACGGTGAAAATTCTTATTTGGGTCATATTCCAAGACGTAGGCTAGAATATGTGATTGCGAAGTACAATAAATATCCACACCGGTGCAGTGACTGACTGCCACACATACTCTTCAGAACATTAGATTCATCCAAGCTGGAGCCCTGCCAACTCACAACCTACACAAGCTAAATAATTCAGCACACAGCTGTAATTCCAGGTTTTCAAACAGAGATAGCGACAAAGAGGCAAAATTTTCGGACTGCAGCTTTAATAAAAACGTTTATTTTAGTTTGTTTTAGGTAATTTAGGCTATTGGGTGTGGTTACTTTAATGACAACAAACTCCATCAATGCTAGCTGCTAATTAGCCGAACGCATTAATTAAATTTACAACGACATTTGCTTAAAACGCTTCTAATAACTTTCTAGCAAATAAAAATAGCTGAAAGTGCTATTGAACAAGTTTAAGGATCGTATGTAGTTTGAGAGCAGCTGAACGCAGTTTAAATGTGATTAGATTTGTTACGACACACAAAACATTAATAACCCTGAAAACATAATGTTTTAAAAGGGAATTAAACAATATCCTTACCGGAGTCCGAATATCTCGGTCTCCCGAGATCGCGAAAATAGTAGGTTAAATCCAAACAGTTTTCATCGTGCACCTCTCCTCTCGAGCACAGATCGGACAGAAGCTCCAGCGCCTTTCCACAAATCTCATCCTCTCTGTCTGCAGGCATTTCCCACCAGCATCCTTCTGAATGAAGACTCCTATAACGCCTGTCGAGACACTGCTGACCGCCACTTCCAGCTTCTGACAGCGCTCTTCATTCTCGCCCAGCACAATCCCATAAGGAAAGTTGAATTGAACAGTGTCCAGTGGTGTTCAGATCAAGCCCACAAGTTTGCACACATGTGAATGGCTCTAGTTGAGCGCATAGCGCTCCGTGACACTGATTGAATTCACTCAGCTGGGCTACACCCGAAGAAAACGCCAAGTGTCGGTGCTGAATTGCGTCTTCATGAATGAAAATCTGTTGGCTGGCTCGCATCTCCCTCAGTACAAGCCTTCTGGGATCCCTTGTCTTCTGCCAATCTAAAACTGCTCCTCCCACACCAGCTTTGCTCTTCTCCACACCAGACTTCTATTACAGGATCATTTGGCTACAAAATCCCACGTGTGCTCCTCAAATCCATAATAATTCAATTTGGAGATAAATTAAAGAATGAGAAAACAGAAAAAAAATCTGTCAAAATGATTTCAGAGAGCAACGTTTTTGTTAAACAATGATATAACAGTTGCAAAAACAGACGAAATACAAATAAAAAGGTTTTGAAACGTAAATTTGGTTGTCCTTGTTGTTAAATTTACGATTAAAAACACATAGTACACATGTACTTGTCGTAGAACTTGAAATTTATAGGCTATTTAATAGGCTATATATAGGCTATTGCTTCATATAGGCTGAATATATATGAATGTATAGACCTATATATAAATATAGCTATATACATTTTATATAGTATTCATTTTTGTGGCATTTTTACATACATTTTTTAGTTAAAATTACGATAATTTTTAATTTGAGTAGGCAATTTTTTAATGTAGGCTAATCTGCAATTTATATAGATAGATATAGATATAGATAGATTGACTGATTGATAGACAGACAGATAGATAGATAGATGCAGCTATATATATATATATATATATATATATATATTTTTTTTTTTTACATAAATACTGTAGGCCTATGCTTTTAATGTAGACTGATTAATTGAAAAGAACTGGTTCGAAAGAGTAATTTGTTCGCGAATCAGGCATCACAGCTTTGAATTTGATGCAAATATTATAATATTAATCAAATGTAAATAAAATAAAATATATAATTTGATGTTTAATTTTTGATTTATTTTGATTTATTTAGACATTTTTTGAAAAATAACAAAAGTAGCCTATAAGATCAGCCCTCGAACAAAGGACTGCTGTAGGATAACTAAACAAAACAAAGTACACAATAATGAGTAGAATAAAATAATAATTTAACAGGTTTGAGAAGGATGAATGAACTGAGCTTCAAAGCTGAATCAAAAATATAATCAGTTATGTAAGCCACCATCATTTGTCTTATAGTACACATTCAATTAGAGCCCTGCATTTTAGCCCGGGCCCGACTTATTTACGCCCCTAGCTGCAGACCAATTTTCAGGTCATAGACCACATGCGGGCCGTTCATCGGGCCGGTTTTAGGCTTCTCCTTCTTTTTACATTTGAGACATTAATCAATTAAGGTAATGGAAAAGATGCGCTACACTGGTGGAAACAACACGAGGCCAGGCTACCGCCGACTGTCAAGACCGGCTCGCATGGTGTTTCGCGCCACCACCTCCACAGCGAGCATGCCTTCAGCACAGCTGGAGTTAAAAGAAAGGACTCGATTAAAACTTGGGCTTCCCTGACTAAAGATTTTTCTAGTCGTTCATTTAAGACATTATTTGACTGATCGCAAGTTTATATTAATTTAATTATTTACATAGGCTAAACCCCTACGGTGGCCGAGAGACAGTGTTGCCAACTGCTTTCAATTGAAAGTAGCTAAAACTGGTAGCTAAATGTCACTAGATGACATCACAATGGTAAATTCACTGATCTATATAAAGATGAACGTAGATCAGTGGGCAAGATGAGAACTTAGATAAGGTTTGTCAAAGAAGTTGCTATATTTGTCCCTAAACTTTTGAAAAAAGTCTCAAAAGGGGCGAGGAAGTTGCTAAATCTAGCTACAAAGTAGCTAAATTAGCAACACTGCCGAGAGAGCTCAACGCACTGCAAATGAAAAAACACATGCAAATAGAAAAAAACACTTGCAAATTAAGAAAACATCTTCATCAATTTGACAACACACGCGCTGCAAATTCTTACAACACAACCAGATGCAGAAACGCGCTGCAAATTCTCACAACACAACCAAATACAGAAACGCGCTGCAAATTCTCACAACACAAACAAAGAAACGCACTTCCCTTAAACATTTCCGATGTGATCTGTGCATATTTGCAGCACGTTTCTGTTTTTGTTAGTTTTGTATTTGCAGCGCATTTCTTTGTTTGTGTTGTGAGGATTTGCAGCGCGTTTCTGTAGGCTATTTGTTTGTGTTGTGAGTCTTTGCAGTGTGTTTCTGCTTTTGTGTTGTGAGAATTTGCAGCGCGTGTGTCAAATTAATGAAGATGTTTTCTTAATTTGCAGGTGTTTTTTCATTTGCAGCGCATTGAGCTCTTTCGGCCACCGTATAAACCATTTTAATAGTATATTCGCGCTGAAACACATGCATAAATCTTTCCGTAAAGCTCCGCAAAAGTATTAATGACTATGAATGTTTCAAGAAACTAGCAAGGTCATATTTTAATTATTTGTTAATAAACTATTTTCTGAGTCCATGACGGCTGCAAAGAAGCTGACGATTCTGACTCGCCATCTCCACAGAAATTGATCAAACGTGGTAAACTCAATGTCGGCCGCTGCATGGCCGCTTGGTCGTCACTTAAAAAAACTAAAACTTGTGTTTAACAAACAAAAAATGCTCAATTTTTCAAAATTACCTTAATAAAGAAACGAAAAGAAATATAACCACTTTGTTAGGGCCTACATTTGAGGCCCGTGCAGGGCTTTACATTCAATGCACTTTGTGCTGTCTACACATGAACTATAAGATACTTATGAGAAAGATATTCCCAGTTTTTAGATGGATTATATAGTGCTGTCGTCAGCAGCACAGATCCGATATCATTCCAAATAGTCCTGTAATGGAATAAGAGGCTTCTCTCGCTCCAAGTACAAAGACTTGGGCATCTAGAGCTCACGCTCCAAGGCAACATCAGAAGACTTAAAGTGGATTCTCTCCTCGCCCTTCCCTTCCTCCGGACCCATCTGTAGCATCTAATAGACTCAAACTCCCCACAGACTCTGTGTTAAACAATTAACCAATGTGACAAGATATACAAGGACTGAAGTCAATGCTAAAACAAGTGCAGACTGTCCCACATCCAAGGATAAATGCTAATGAGATCTGAAGATTTCTCACCCCGGCTTTCTTTTTACCCCTCTCTCTTTTTGCTCCTATCTATGGCAGTGTGGTGCCACATTTTGTGTTTTAATTAGCTCTCACACTTTGTAATTGCCAGCCATTCTCCACAGAGTCAACAGACAGAGCTGTTCTCTGTGATAATGTAGGTTCTGTGTTTCCTGTTGGATTATTCATACGGGACTAATCTAGAGACCAGTCATGTCTCCCTACAGATGTTCAGTCGCTTTGAAAGAAAGTAGTCAGAGACATGGCTAAGTACGGCTGGCCTTCTTTTACCTTAATGGCTAGTTTATGTGCTCTGTTTTGTCTTTATAGAACAAAAAGGGATTGTTTGCTTGGTAGGGTTGATGTTTAAAGACTCTGCCTAACTTTAAGATGTCTTTAGGGATGCATTTTATGAGATACGAACTGACAGGGCACCAGACTAAAAAATGAGCCATCTAGGAGTAAAATAAAAATGATTGTTCAGAAGCACTTCAGTTCATTGAGTGCAGTTTATTTACCATTTAACAAAAGTCACAGCGTTCACAAAGTTCACAAAGTCACAAAGTTCAGCACGGATTATCTGGTAATGTGAGGCATTCACCGATCGAATCTTGCACCTCCCGATCTGCTCGCACACAAATCGGGGCCGCCCCGATCATATCAGACATGTTTGATATTTAGGATTTAAATCGGGATGATGACGGCTATATGATTACGTCAGTACTTTCACAATAGCCAATGCGCAAAACAGCTGCTGTACGGCAGCTGTATAATGTGTCGAAAACGTATCACAACTGTAAGGAGAAAAAGAAGCACTGGAGTGAAATCGCCTCAGTTTTGAATGTACTCGGTGAGTGTAGAAAGCAGCTAGCACACTAGCTAACATATGTAAACATCACTGAAATATCAATGACGATCTGCTGCGTGATATCACGTGAGGCGCTCCCTCAGCAATGATAATCTTAATAATATCTTGTAGTGTGTGATTCGCCACGATGTTAAAATCTTTTAGTGTGTGCATGTTTAAGATTTGAGGAAAGATAATCTGCAAAGATTCTCCTTATGTGTGTGCTGCAACCAGATTTCATAATCGGTTAAGATTTTAAAACTCCTGTAGTGTGAGCCCGGCTTTAAGTTTCCCTTAGATTCAACATTAAAATGAAACAATCATCACACCTTTTTAATATTTTAATGTTTTTAGAACAATTTTTATTTATATATTGTATTATTTAAACCAGCTAATTAATCAGACTCAGAATCAGAAAGAGCTTTATTGCCAAGTATGTTTGCACATACAAGGAATTTGTTCTGGAGACAGAAGCTTCCAATAAGCCTACACAGAGACAACAACAAAAACACACAGATAATAAAAAATAAAGATATGTGAAAAAAATACACATAGGCCTATGTGTGTGTACATTATACTGAGGTAATATGAAAAGAAAATGCCATCAGCACTTTCCTGGCCGAAATGTGAGTTTACAGGTATGATTTAAACACCATAAATTACATAAAATATTCATTATTAATCATCAGTAGATTGGAACAACACTTGGCAAGTTGGCATAAATGTGAGCTATTTGGTGATTGCTAGCTGCGTTTTTATTTTGAAACGTGCCGTGCTCACGCTTAATTAATTCAATCATAGCCAATTAATCATCAGTAGATTGGAACAACACTTGGCAAGTTGGCATAAATGTGAGCTATTTGGTGATTGCTAGCTGCGTTTTTATTTTGAAACGTGCCGTGCTCGCGCTTAATTAATTCAATCATAGCCGTTCAAAGTTTAATGATCACATTTAAACAATAGGATGATTCCTATTCTTCTATCCCCAGATTTGAGATTGAGACTCTGAAGCAGCATGTTGGAACACAGTGACTGAATCTAAAACCTTCAGTTGACACATCACACGCTGATTACGTTGATCACACGTTGATTACATCCACGCAAGTCACTGAACTCACACTGTATGACATTACAGAAAGTTGTCCGGTCAAGCTCCTTTCACACAGCAGTGTTGTGTTTCTTGTTGATCTGCACGTTAACATAAAGACATTGTGTGCTGGGCTTTACTAGCGCATGCATTGTGTATTCCGCTAGTATTTCGGTGGAATACATGGAACATACCAACTATACAAACTGTGTGGGGGAAACTTAAACTGAACCATTCATTATAAACTACAACCAGGACATCGCTGAAAATGAGTGTGAGAGTTTGTTTACAAAATGCTGTTGTCATTGCTGCAAATTCCCATATATTCAAATAATTATTCGAAAAAATATTATTTCCTTGCAGCCAGTGGGCCCCCTTCCCAGTGTAGGCCCCTGGGCTTCAGCCCTTTAAAGCCCATGCATTAATATGCCCTGGGGGAGACTGTTCATGAGGTAGATTGCCTGGGGGGGAGAAACCTTTCTTGTGCCTGGCTGTCCTGGTGTTCGGTGCTCTGTAGCACTGGCCAGACGTTAAGAGTTCAAAAATTAGATGGCTTGGATGTGAGGGATCCAGAGTCATTTTCTGAGCCCTTTTCCTCACTCTGGATGTATACAGTTCTTGAAGGGTGGGCAGGGGAGCACCAATAATTCTTTCAGCAGTCCGAACCGTACTCTGTAGTCTTCTGATGTCTGATTTTTGTAGCTGAGCCAAACCAGACAGTTATTGAAGTGCACAGGACCGACTCAATGATGGCTGAGCAGAACTTTGTAAGCAGCTCTTGTGGCAGGTTGAACTTCCTCAGCTGGTGAAGGAAGTACAATTTCTGTTGGGCCTTGAGTCAATGTGATTGTCCCACTTCAGGTCCTGAGAAATGATGGTGCCCAGGAACCTGAATGACTTTACTGCAGCCACTGTGCTGTTCATGATGGTGAGTGGCAGGAGTGCAGGGAGGTTTCTCCTGAAGTCCACTATCATCTCTCTACTGTTTTGAGCGTTTTCAGCTCCAGGTTGGTAAGACAGCACCAGACAGCCAGCTGCTCAACCTCGCTTCTATATGCAGACTCATCACCGTCCTGGATGAGGTCGATGACGGTAGTGTCATCTGCAAACTTCAGGAGCTTGAGAGAGGGGTCAGTAGAATTGCAGTCGTTAGTATAGAGGGAGAAGAGCAGTGGGGAGAGAACACATCCCTGGGGGGCACCAATGCTGATGGTGCCGGTGTTGGATGTGAATATACCAGTTCTCACTAGCTGTTGCCTATCTGTCAGATAGCTGGTGATCCATTGACAGATAGAGCTAGGAACAGAGTGCTGGGTTAGTTAGGTCTGGAAGAGGTTTGGGATGATAGTGTTGAAGACCAAGATGAAGTTCACAAACAGGATCCTCACATAAGTCCCTGGTTTGTCTAAATTTTGTAGGATATAATGCAGTCCCATGTTGACTGCATCATCCACTGACCTGTTTGCTTGGTAAGCAAACTGCAGGGGGTCCAGTAAGGGTCCAGTGATGTCCTTCAGATAAGCCAACACCACTCTCTCAAATGACTTAATGACCACAGATGTTAGGGCAACAGGTCAGTAGTCATTAAGTACTGTGATTTTGGGCTTCTTTGGAATGGGGATGATGGTGGAGTGTTTGAAGCAGGAAGGGACTTCACACAGCTCCAGTGATCTGTTGAAGATCTGTGAAAAGATGGAGGCCAGATGGTCAGCACAGGTTTTCAGACAGGCTGATGAAACACCGTCTGGGCCTGGTGATTTCCTTCTAATCTGTTTCCTGAAGACCTGACGCACATTATCCTCACTGATCCAAAGTGCAGGAGGAGGAGGCGGGGGTTGCTGGAGGTGTTGATGGTTGTATAGAGAGATGGCCAGAATGGGTGTGGGGTGTGAGACAGGGAGATTCAAATCTGCTGTAAAACTCATTCAGGTCTTCAGCAAGTTGTTAATTCGCCTCATTGCTGTAGTTTGTGAGGTCTTTCAGACCTTTCCACACTGAAGCAGGGTCGTTTGCTTAAAACTGGGTTTCCAGCTTTTTAGAGTAGCTCCTCTTAGCCACAATCTTTTGTCAGTGTGTTCTTGGCCTGATTGTACAAGACTCTGTCCCCACTCCTGTAGGCTTCCTCTTTGGCCTGACGAAACTGAGTTTTGCTTGTAAACCATGGCTTATCGTTGTTGTATGCTATATAAGTCCTGGTAGGAATGCACATATCCTCACAGAAACTGATATATGTTACAGAATCTGTGCGCTCGTCCAGATCGGTGGCAGCAGCTTCAAAAACACTGCAATCAGTGCAGTCAAAACAGGCTTGTAAATCCCGCTCTGTTTCATTGGTCCATCTCTATAAAAATAGACTAAAACAGATGAATTTGAATCTCAAATGAAAAAAAAAAAGATGGTGTCCAGTTCATTTTTAATTGGACATAACTGAAAAATTACTTGCAGTTATGTAAGGAAGTCAATTGCTAAATCTCTAATGGTTTTGAGCGATTCACTGACCGAGTGAGTCTAATTCAAGACACTAACTCACAAGAAAATTTATGACTGTGAATCTTTCTGACTGACTCATTAGGGGAAAAAAACTGTTTGAAAGAGTAATTTATTCGCTAATCAGGCATCACATCACATCATTTTGAAGATTCACAATTCTGAATTTATATCTTACAATTCTCACTTTTTCTTGCAATTCTTTTTTTCTCAGAAGTGTGATTTAAACTCGAGAAAAACGCAGCTAGAAAAAAAGTCAAAACTGTGAGATAAAAAAGTTGCTATTCCATCACAAAAGTCAGAATTGCTGAACTCGCAATTGCAAGTTTATAACACAATTCTGAGGAAAAAAGTTAGTATTGAGAGATATAAACTCGCATTTGGGAGAAAAAAACGGTCTGAATTGAGTGATAAAAGTTGCAATTACCATTACCAATTTTAAATTAGTGATGCAAAGATTTTATTGTGTTGTATTTGCAACCATTTTATTCACAGTTTGGAGCCCGACTGATGATGTTTTGCCAGACGGTACTATTAAAAACGAGCACATACTGCCTGCGTTTGTTAATGGGCAAGTTTCTTTAGCCTACAAACACACTACTCAACACATTTTGATCTTAAAGTGACAAAAAATATTCTGCGTTGTGATTTCATGAACTTCACCAGCTGCAGGCTATTCCTCCGCTATTCCCCCCTTAACCATCAATAGCATGATGCAATACCAAACGTGGGGTCCTGGGAGGTTCAAATAAGTCTGTAATGTTGGACATGTTGATGCCAGGGGCATCACATATTATTCAAGTGTGCTATTTGCTGGCTGAAGCAAAAAAAGCCTCACAGCAGTTGCATATCTATCAGTAGCCACAAGACGTTAGACTTGGGCTTGATCATATTCGCTTTTATTGAAGAACGTTCAGAAAGAGCTTTGACAGAGCACACTTATGTAACATGGAACACTCTGCTTGTTTGAAGACTATGTGGAGTGTTCTGACAGCTACACAGAGCATCACCTTGACCATTATATTGATAAATCTTGTATAAGCACAATGAAATGCTGTGACATCCTTGTTTATTGTGCTCTACGATTTCATCCTTGATTCTAATGTTCATAAAGTTGTCAAGATGGATTGTCTGTCACAATGGTAGTACATTTTGTTAGCAACTTCTGATTTTAAAACACACTATGTTTTTAAAATTCATGTTTGAGATATGATTGTGTGTAATTTATGTTATGGAACAAAACAGGAACATTCTTAAGTCATTTTAAGTACATTTAAGTATTGTTAAACACAGACCTTATTTCACTAATAAATTGGAATTTTACAATTCTTAGATTCTCAGATGTTTCTAACCAATTATCAGATCAAAAATTTATATAAAAAAAAATTAGTTCACAATATTTGAGCTCCTAACAGTGTTATTTTACTATTATTTATACACTGTACAATTTTTTTATTAATATTCTGACTTGGCTTTATTTATTTTTATATTTTCATATTTAAATCTAACATTTTTATATTTAATTTTATATTTAAATTAGTTTTCATTTTAATATAGTTAGATTTTTTTTTTTAATTGTTTGTAATTTTGTTATGTGCTTTTGTCATTTTTAATATTACTATTTAGGTTTCATTTATTTCTTATTTCAGTTTTAGATTTTATGAATTTCCATTTAATCATTTTAGTGCTTCAACTTTAGTTCTTCAACTTTCTATGTAATTTTAATTTTTCTTACAATCATTATTTTATTTCAATTAATAAAAATGTTTTTAGTAGTTTTAGTTTACAATAATAACCTTGGCTCCCAAACTTCCATTAGTGCAACAGTGAACTTGTGAACCGCGTGTGTTTATGTAATGTGCATGCTGAATCAGATAGCAATCCAATCAAAATGCACGAAATGACTGAGTATAAACACCCACTTAAAGTTCAATACAAGCCAGTCATTAATACTGTCCATTCCCACACTCCTCACTATCCAATCTCTGTATTGGGCAATGTCCTGTGAACTCCAAGCTGCTGCTTTCTCACACACAGAGCACTATATCTGAAGTCTTCAGCGTTTGCCACATTCATTCCTTTGGTATAGACTTTACTACTGCATTCACTCACTGACAAACAGTGAGATAAATCTTGTTCTACATATAAATAACCTATAGATAAATATTCTGTGTTAAGCTCTTTTGACAGCATGTGTGGTTGCTGTTGCAGTTTACCAGAGGAAAACAAAATTCAAACTCATCCCTCATTTGCTTTTATATGATCATTATATGAGTTTTACACATGTTTAAAAATATGTAAACTCAGATTATATCAGTAGTCTAATGAAACTGTATTTTAAGAGCTGGTCGCCTCATGGAGGCCACTATATTGAGATCACATGACCAGCTGAATGCTACTCACTTTATCTTGTGCTACACCGATACATTTGAAAACGGGGTTTTCATTTCAAAACGCTCTCCGAACACACTAGCATTTTCTGAAGGTTTCTCATACCCACTGAAATGTCAGAAAAATACTAAAATCATCCTACTGTGTATAAAACATAATAAAAGCTCATTGAGATGATACTGATAGACCAGGCTTAAAAAACTTATCATGCTATTCTTCTGGAACAATAATTTTATTAGCAAAATATCCCACAACTTACTAGTGCATCCATGTTGCACTCAATTGCCATTCAATGTATGATCTAAAACACAATTGCCCTTATGTTTTGCTGCAGCACAGCAATTGAGAATTTTCTGTCCTCTTTTCAGGAATGTAATATGAAGAAACAAAGTAACAATTATTTTAGCAACACTGTGTAAGTGAATAGCACAGCTGACACATGCTGGTATAACCAGATAGCTATAGGTACAATATGCTTCACATGACTGAACTTGTGCCATTATTTTTGAAAACCTTGAATCACATGAAATCGGTGTTTTCAAATTGATCCACTTCGGAAAGTGTCTTCAAAAAGTTGTGTTTGCTAGACAAAAACGCTGTCTGGACAGAAGGCCAAGCATGGAAAAAAAGATGCATTTTTAAATATATTTGGATTCATGTAGATGTAGCCTCGGTAACCCTCCTGCTATTGGCATCTCCTCTCATTGAATAATTGAATATTTTTTCCTGCAATGGTTTCGGCAACTTAATAAAAAATAAAATTTTTTGCACAATACTGAAGCCACACCAATACTTCTCACTATAGGTGCAAGACGACTACTGTACTGGCCATATATATATATATATATATATATATATATATA
>NW_015505292.1:261243-273418 GCF_001515645.1 Sinocyclocheilus grahami
GGTATGTGCTATGTTTAGGCAAAAACTATACTGTCAAATAAAAATAAAGAAAATAAGAATAATCTATCTAACTACAAGCAACAGCACAAATAAATACAATAGAGTAAAGATACAAATAAAATAAACAGTGATTTCAGTTTTTTTTAGGTAGGTCTAACATTAGTTTTCAGGTCCAGAAATTGAATAAAGTAATGAAATGTAAAACAGCATTACATATTTGACTGCATAAATTAAAGGTTAATCTTTATTAAAGATACAAAAGCTATTCAATCAAGAGCAGTGAGTGATTTCTTTGTTGTTGCTGTTTGATTAATATTAAGAAAGTGCTGTCACTTTAAGAGAATGCACTGATCCAGTACTTTTCAGCCGGCTATGTCTGCTATAAGATACTTACCAAGACGGGCATTTTGACATAATTTTTACATGACTTTGTCCATTTAAACACAATACTTCAGAGGTGTTCTGAGGTGCCGGTTTGCGGCTTCGGATGAGCGCACGCACAAATCTTCTCACTGCACGCGCGAGCTGGCGTCCTCTGGCTCTTAAATGTTTAAACTGGCAAAGCTTAAACGAGTTTAGCTTTATTAAGAAAGTGCTGTCACTTTAAGAGAATGCACTGATACAGTACGTTCAACCGGCTATGTCTGCTATAGGATACTTACCAAGATGGGCATTTTGACCGAATTTTTGTGTGAATTTGTCCATTCAAACACAATACTTCAGAGAGAGCTTAATATTTGCACGCGTTCTGAGGCGCGGGTTTGCGCGCTTTGGATGAGCGCACGCACAAATCTTCTCACTCTGACTCTTAAATGTTTAAACTGGCAAAGCTTAAACGAGTTTAGCTTAAACACAGATATCAACGTGTGCTGTTCAAGTCTCACCTATCAACCCCCGGGGTGATGATGGAATAAATGCTCATATTCCAGCATACGGCATTCGCATTGAACAGGAGTGAATGGTTTGTCCACGTTTTTTTAGTGTTGAACTCTAAAAATGACATAAAAGCAAAACTGACAAAAAATTATAATCAAAGTAGTCCGTATGACTGATCATTTCTTAAATCATATAATGCTCTGTGTGAAAAACTGAAAATTTTTGACGCTTTCTATGATGATATGGTGTTATTCACTGAAAATCCTTGATCACCATTCACTCCTATTATATGTAATAAATTTGAGTAAATAATCAAATTTTCTTTTTTGGGTGAACTGTGCCTATAAGGTTCTTCTACTGGAACAGTTATCAGATTATAAGCAGGTACAAACTCATCTTTATCTTGGTCAAAAGTACTTTTAAATGAACAACAGGAGCCACACTTTTTCCCAGAATGCAAACGGGCTCCTTGTTTATCAACAATAAAATCCAAGGTGCCTGACTGTCACATGATTGTGGCCTTTGGCTTGAAACTCGCCACACTGTTTGTCATTACAGTCGAGCCCCCTGAAGAACAAATAAAGATGGTAACAGAGTCTGTAAATTCCACCACTTGATAAATCACACATTAGAGTGAAACAAACAAGGCATCTGCCCCTCTAAGAGCAACTCGATCAGGTCAAAGTCTGTCTTTCTGCACTCACTGACCAATGACGTCATGTCGCAGGTACACTGACATATTACATCATGTAGGCCGCATGTCCACAGTGATCACTTGACCATGTGTATAACAGAATAAAAACTTAGAAAGGCCATGTCCCATAGGAGGTCAATGTGGCGCTTTTGCACTCTGTTACTATGGTAACAGCCCCTCTGCCCGAAGGAGCCGTTTGTGTCAACCGTAATGAGGTTAAAAAATAAATAATGGCTGCTGAAGTCTGTCAGAGCAGCTGGGTTCACTCAGGTGGGAGGCTGTGTCCACTGCAATATGACATAATTAACATGAGGAGTTAATTTGTTGATGCTTGCATGGTTTATTTTCAAAATAAAAATGCTAAAAATAATTATTTTGAGAGTCCAGCTCTAATTGCGGTGGCATTTGAATATTTCTAGGAATATTTATATGGAATAACCTTTTAATAAAAATTTTCTTCTCTTGTTCGTATAGGTGAAATGATATTGTCTCTAAAAATGGTGTTACTATTAAAAGATCTATTCATGATGTACCTATGGCTGCAATTCTTTACAGAATATTTCTATGGCAGCTCGTTAAATAAGCCCACGATGTACTGCCTTGATTCCTCGAAAACAGCCCCTCTTTAATTGTGAGTCATAAAATATCAAGTAAAGTAATTTTTCAAACCGTTGCTGTTACCTTTTAAAATGTCACCTCAGCATCAGTACTGTGGCATATGTTGGCATTTGTGAAATCTCTCAAGGATGCGGCATAGAATGCATGCTATTTTTGGTTACACTGTTACGGCTTATTCAACAAAAGTGAGTGATGACAGAATAATTTACAAAGCTACCGGGTGATGATTGCGTTAATTTAAAAAACAGTATTTGAGAACGCAGTCTAAACAAAAATGTGGTTGGAAAAGAAGAAAATAGCCAGACGGACTGGGTCATTTCATCTCCAAATATTCTCAAACAAAATCTTGTTGCATTTGTGGTGAGGACCGAACCACATTTTTATTCAAGTTCAGCCTTGAGTTCACCTTACTCTAAATTCACTCAGTCCATCATGAAACTTCCACAAAAACATTAAAGTGGGAGTTTTGTGGCTTTTCATCCATTTCTGTTATAGCTTTGCAGGGTTTCTGCAGGTTTTAGACCTTTTTAAGACAAAGTAAAGAAAACGTAAGGAATAAACGGCAGGGAACACAAAACGTCAAATGTAAATGCCTGGGGAGCAAACAATGAGTTGTATTATCAAAGTTTGAAAATACAGTTTCCTACAGATCTTTATTACCTTTTAATTAATACAAAAAGCTATCTTTCAAGGGTTCGGTACCTCTGCTCGCAACCACCAGAATATGGAAATAACTTTTACTGTACCTTCCGATCACACTGCAAACAAGTGATGTTTTTCACCAGTGTTTTTGTCCGATTTTTCTAATATCCATCAACCATAACACCTTCCAGGACAGGACAGGCACCTTGGAGTTGTGACTGATGATCAGCTGAATTTCACAGACCACATTGTTAAAACTGCCAGGTCATGCAGATTTGCCATACACAACATTAGGATGATCAGGCCCTTTTGATCGGAACATGCTACACAGCTCCTTGTTCAAGCTCTTGTTCTGTCCAGGCTGGACTATTGCAATGCTCTCTTGGCAGGTCTTCCAGCCAGTTCTATCAAACCTCTGCAACTAATCCAGAATGTGTCAGCAAGAGTAGTTTTTAATGAGCACAAAAAGAGCCAAGTCATACATTACACACATCGGCCGAGTCCCGTTTGCTGTGAAACGGGAGCGACCAGGCATTAGGGGGGATTCTGCAAGGTCTTAAAGCCATCCTCGAATGGCTACATTCGCAAATAAAACAATGATTTATCCAAAAAGAATGTGTAATTTAGAGATTCATATGGTCTATTTGGTCATACTGTATACCTGTGAAAACGGGACAAACTGCGTTCCATATGGCTTTTTATACGGAACGCTTCTTTGATGCCTTAAATACGGGACGATTCTGTATTATACGGAATGGTTGGCAACCCTAGGCCTGTGTCGCATGTGATGGAAACATGTTTAGCATTTTTAACAAGTGACCCTTTATTTTCTGGATGAAAAATTTTGATGACTCGTTCTGAATTAGATACATTTTGTCAAATCAAATGCTCTAGTCTAGAATGAGAAAATCCCTTCCCCTGAAACCACCTACAACCAAGTAGCATGATGTACATCATAAATAATAGCCGTTTCCTAGTCCTGTATTTTTTTTAAACAATGATATGTGTATGACAACTTAGCAGTAGATGTGAATCTCGAGCAGAGTGGCTGGTGACGGTGATGCTCAGTGGGATCTGATATAATGGAGTAAAAAGACACTAGAAAAAGTCAACACATGAATAAAAGATGTCTTAACTATGGTGGCATTCACAGGGAAGAGCAGCAGGAAGACTTGACTGTCCCCGCCTCCCTGAACACTTACTTATTAAACTTTAATAGAGTGCAATACCATACAGTGACCTGTAAAAACACAAGGATGTGCCATTGTTAGAAATGCATGCATACACATGCACATTTAAACACAGGGCTCTTTAAGTAGGCTACTGCACATGAATATATACAGATACATAAATTAAACTCCAGGACGTTGGTTTAATAAACTATAGACTAATTAGAATAGAACAGAACATCTGCTCCACCTTGGCGATCTTCTGTCCCGTCTGCTCTGCTGTGGTGGTCATCTGCGCCACCATGGGGATCTTCGGTCCTGTCTGCTCTGCTGTGGTGGTCGCCTGTGCTGCCGTGGGGATCTTCGGTCCTGTCTGCTCTGCTGTGGTGGTTGCCTGTGCTGCCATGGCGATCTTCGGTCCCGTCTGCTCTGCTGTGGTGGTTGCCTGCAACGCCGTGGGTATCTTCGGTCCCGTCTGCTCTGCTGTGGTGGTTGTCTGCTCTGCCGTGGGGATCTTCAGTCCTGTCTGCTCAGCCTTGGTGGTCTTCTGCTCCGCCCTGGCAGTCCCCAGTTCCCCCACTTCCACATGGACCTGGTCCTCCATCCCTCCCCCTGTTCCGCCTCCGCTCCACCTCCCTCCTGGACTAATTTCTGTTCTCATTTGGGAGCGTCTGGAGGGAGGCTCTGTCACAATCTTCAGCTGTCACCCCTGACTCTCACATACTACATTTCCCATAATCCTTTGCCGGAATCATCATCACTGATTGCATTCACCTGTGTCTTGTTACCTCATTAGTCTCACTCTATTTATAGCCTGGTTATCCATTCATTCATTCATTGCTCAGTATTTGCTAGCCTGTAGCGTTCCCTAGTTCCAGTGTTTCCTGTGTTTTTCTTGTTCCCTGTTGCTTTGCCTTGCCTTGTTTTTGACCCTGGACTGTTTCTGATTTCTTGTTGTTTGCTGCCTTCACCTGTTTTGTGGATTACTCTTTGTCTCGGCCTGGATTATACCTGTTTGCTGTTGTTTGACCCTGCCTGTTTTGACCATGGTTCTAATAAAAGCCTGCACTTGGATCCACTACTGTGTCGTTACGCTTCCCTACATTACACAAACAAAAAGAAACAAATAGAGTACAATATAATGGTAAAAATATAAATAAACATAGCATAATATTCCTAAACAGAAATTAAAAAATAATAACAAATAGACACAAATAAAGAACACAATGAAAGCAAAAAAAAACAAACAGAAAAGAACCAAAACATAATTGAACAAATAAAACAGAACAATGAAACGGATAAAAACAGAACCAAATAGAGTAGAATAGAATGGAACAACCAAAGTGGAATCCAAAACAGAACAATATAATAAAACAACTGAATATAATAAAAAAGGTAACACTTTAGAATAGGGAACACTAATTCACTTTTAACTACGACTTTTCCCTCAATAAACTCCTAATTTGCTGATTATTAATAGCTAATAAGGTAGTTGTTAAGTTTAGGTATGGGGTGGGATTAGGGGATCTAGAATAAAGTCATGCAGAATAAGGCATTAATATGTGCTTTATAAGTACTAATAAACAGCCAATATGCTAGTAATATACATGCTAATAAGCAACTAGTTAATAGCGAGAATACGTCCTTACAACAGTGTTAACAAAAAAACTAAACAAATGTATAACAGAATCCAACAAATAGAACAGAAAAATAAAGTAGAATAGAACAGAACTAAACAGGCCTGAAATGAATAGAACAGAACAAAAAAATGGTAATATTCAGAAATGTTCAATACTCAGATATGTTTCAGTCATTGTATAGCTCCTACCTGTACAGTGTGTATCAATGCACAGTTTGAAGCAATTACACTCACAACAATAAAGATATAATAGCTGTTCTCTTTTGAATCAAGTGTAATAATGGTTCAGGCCTTGATATTCTGTGCTGCTCTGTACTGTGTGCCTGTGATGAAGAACGCAATTGAAGCCACTGCAATCCTATGAAGAATCACAGAAACGTAAAAATAACCAGTCATGTGGGAGATGCATTATATGCACAGGTATTTGAATAAACAAATAAACACGAAGAAAGAAAGAGTTATAGTCATTTCGAAGTGAGAATATCTCCCTCTGCTTCCCTGTGCCAAAAATAAATGTTCTCCTCTATGCTTGACTCAAAGGCCAGCATCTGGTTGAGCGAAATAAACCGCTGAGTCCTGCACCAGCAAACATGTTTCGCCATGTCTGGACATGACATTGATTTTTCTGCATTTGTTATCAGATTTGTAAAGACTGAAGCTTTCAAGAGCACCAGCGAGAGTTCTAAGGACAAGATACAACAATGAAGGTTAACTGACTTATAAATCGAACAGAAGAACACAGGAGACCACAGAATTCATACAGCCAAATACCATTTTAGATGTTCCTGTAGATCAGGTTTAGATCTTTTTAATGAACAGCTCGATACAATTCACAAAACAGGTCTGAATGATTTGTTAACTCAGTCAGTCTGAGGTTCTTGGGTTAACAATTAGTGATGCTACGTTCGACTCGAAGCTTGTGTCAAAAATGTATTTAAGAGTTTGACTTATTTTTGAATCTGAAGCATTGTCCATCTAAGGGTGCACTCAATTTAGCGAAATTATGCTGACAATTTCACTAAAAGAACAACAGTTAGGGGCAGTTGTGGCCTAATGGTTAGAAAGCCGGACTTTTAACCTGAAGGTTGCGGGTTTGAGTCTCAGCACTGGCAAGAATTGTACGTGGGGGGAGTGAATGTCCAGCGCTCTCTTCCACCCTCATTACCCACAACTGAGGTGCCCTTGAGCAAGGCACTGAAACCCAATTGCTCACCAAGCGCAGCAGCAGAAATGGCTGCCCACTGCTCCAGGTGTGTGTGTGTTCACTACTAACTGCTGTGAGTTTGCACTTGGACGGGAAAAATGCTCAAATTCCAAGTATGGGACACCATACTTGGCCGTCACTTTCACAAAAAGGTTTTTGAAATTCTTGCGATGTATGAAGCACTGCTCACACACAAGTCACTTTCAAACCAAGCAGTGTTTTGTAGGTCAATTAGTTTATGAATTTGTCTGAACAAGTCGTTAAGAAATCTTCATGCGAAAGAAATTCCCAATCACATGGATTCCTAAAATGACTGGATTTCGACCATGAAAATTTGCCAATGGTAAATGTTACCACAATTAAAGGAATAGTTCACCAAATATGAAAATTTGCTGAAAATGTACTCACTCCCAGGCCATACAAAATGTAGATGAGTTTGTTTCTTCATCAGGACAGATTTGAAAAAGTTTAGCATCACTTGCTCACCAATGGATCCTCTGCAGTGCCGTCAGAATGAGAGTCCAAACAGCTGATAAAAACACCACAATAATCCAGGAACCATCAATGAACATCTTGTGAAAGAAAAGTGTTTGTGATAAATCCATCATTAAGTTGCAGTTGCAGAATCATCAGCGGTTTGACTACCAGATGGCTACAACTTCCAACATGTTAAAGAGTAATGAATCCTGTATACGATTCAGCTGAAAAAACCTAGGTGCCTCACAATATTTTTGTCGTTCCTGAGTCATCAGCTTACTGACTCACTGAACAGACAACAAGGACATCTCTCCAACTCTGAATGACTCTAATAATTTTGTGAATAGAATATATACCTATTTATTAATAAAATGCCAATATGATAGTCAAAAGTCTGCTAATGCAAGATACTCCAATTGAACACAAGATATTGTATGAAGGTAGCTCTTCATGTTCCTTTGTAGTTCTCAAGAGAAACTAAAACCACCTGAGCTTGAATTCCCATCACACATGAGAGCAGAACGTACCACTTTCAGCACTGTTTTACTGGCCACTTTCATCACAGGTAATGGTGCAAACATTCAGGGGCAGTCTGTGCCTCAAACAAAGAAAAATCAACCTGAATACGCAACATTTAAACATATAGCAGAAGACACAATCCACATATTTTCCTTTCTCGCTTAGGGCTGTTTGTGGCACCTTTTGAATTGATTATAAAAGCAGAATTGCGTTCTGTTGTTCTCAAGAGATTGAATGGCCTTCTGTCCAATGCCTAAGGATTAACATTTTACATTTTCTTTTTGTGAAATGCATTGTGACATTTGAAAACCCACAATACTAATTTTGCTATTCTTTATTCCTTGCAATTGAGCATTCAATTCACACAAGGCTCCAGGAAACATCTTTTATGTACATATAGATGCAGATAATGTTTCATGGATTACCAACATCTCAACACCTTGTACCCTGCACATTATTCTCTGCACCATGGTCTTTCCACAGTACAACCATTATGTTCCCATGGTTTCCATCATTTTATAATAACGTGCAGGCCCTGCCCACCTGCAAACCCTCCATAGACCTATATAATGTTAAACTCATCCACATTTTCCCCCCACAAATCAAGGCTGTCTCTACCAACCCACCGACAGTAACATGCTCTTTAAAGTAGCATCACAATCTCTGGAATCTCCTTCAAACAAAACTGAATGCAGAGGAAACATCTCTGAAAGAATCCAATTTCATTGAAAACCAAGTAATGAATGTGCAGCATTTAACACTCAGGCAACCTGAACTGACTTACTTTATGGCATTGTTCTCCTAACGTTGTAACGCATGACATCAAAATATCTTTAGAGTCAAAATACATTTCAATCATTCTTTCAACATATATAAATATGGTTCAGATGTACTTTTACTGTATTTCCAAAGTTGTGAATCTTAGGGTATGTTTACACAACAACTATACTAAAAATGGAGAAAAAAAAAGATTCCTGTGTGTTGTTGAAAAGTTGATGACAATGTTGAAAAAACTATCCCCGTTTACACAAATCCGCAAAAATGCTGTATTATGCATGCCAGGCCAGTAGTTGATGATGTCACTTCGTAAAGAAACACTATGAGCCTGCACACATATGCATTCATATAGACTGAACACGTAATACACATGTGCATGATATCACCTTTCCACAAATTCAGGTTTTTGAGTAATAGACAATATCAGTTCGCTCGCAGGCCACCTTGATTCAGAGGTATCATTCAAACTTCGGTACAGGACAACGATGCTCACATTCACATTCATGACAGACCTGCATTCGGCTCCTGGTCAAACCTGGAGCAATGCTTATACATCAACTTTTTCTAGCCCTGAAAACTCTCCTGCAGGCCTTAAGGGGGTACCATGTCCTGGTTCGTTCGGACAACATGACGGTGGTAGCCTTTATCAATCACCAAAGCGATCTCAGGTCACACTCCCTTCACAGGTTGGCTCGACGCCTCCTTTTATGGGTACAATGCAAACTCCTCTCACTGAGAGTAGTTAATGTGCCGGGCAGACTGAACCAAGGGACAGACATGCTGTCCAGGGGCAATGTGGCTCCAGGAGAATGGAGACTACATCTCCAAATGGTTCAAATGACCTGGTCTGTCTTCGACAGGTCAGAGGTGGACATCGTCGCCTCAGAAGACAACTTCCACTGCCCAATTTACTTTTCGAAACAGCGAGATGACCTGGCCCACGATTGGCCCAACGCTTGCATGTATGCCTTCCTCCCAGTTGCCCTGCTTCCTCAGGTCATCAGACGGGTCAGGAAAATCAGATGTTTGGTCCTCTTGATGGTCCCACTCAGGAGGAATCATATGTGGTTCCCCGAGTTGATTCATCTGCTATCGGCAGCCCCTTGGCCAATACCACTGTGGACGGACCTTTTCTCGCAAACGAAGGGCATGATTTGGCATCCCTGGCCAGAGCTGTGGAGCCTTCATGTTTGGCCCCTTGACGGGAGTCTATGCAGCAACCATTTTGGAGGCTAGAGCCCCGTCTACAAGACGTCTTTATGCCCTTAAATGGTCAGTCTTCTCTGACTGGTGTGCAGCACGGAAACAAGGACCCATCCTTTTGCATCGTGTCCTCCGTGCTAACTTTTCTACAAGAGCTACTGGATAAGGGGCACAACCCTTCCACGCTCAAAGTATATGTGGCAGCCATCATGGCAAATCATTCTCTCGTGGCTGGCATGTCAATCGGCAGAACTGACCTTATGTTTATGCTTCTGTCATTATGTTTCTGAGGAGAGCTCGGAGATTTCCGCCTCGTCCTCATTCTGTGCTGACTTGGAACTTGTCTATAGTCCTCAGGTCCACTTCGGGGCCCTCCCTTTGAGCCGCTTCAGTTGGCCACTTGCGGTGCCTGTCACTTAAGACCACCCTCCTTCTGGCTTTAGCGTTGGGCAAGTGAGTGGGTGACCTGCAAGCACTGTCAGTCAGTGCTTCCTGTCTTGAGTTTGGGCCTAATGACTGTAGAGTCGAGCACCATTCCATTCAGAGCACAAGTCACCACCCTTCTAGTGCTCCCCAATTCAGAAGGGGAGCAGGGTCCTAATCCACTCTGCCCGGTTCAGGCTCTTATGTATGTTGTTGTTACGTATGTAAGTATGTTGAGCGCTCTGGACCATTTAGGCACTCAAAGCAGCTCTTTGTATGCTCTTTGTTTTGCACTTGCTTATAGCACGTTACTACTGGACATGTTCTCCATAAACATCAGCGACGCAACAGGAGAGACCATTCGAAAGGGAATGCTCCATTTACTAACATAACCTTGGTTCCCTGAGATAAGGGAACAAGCGTTGCGTAGGCTGCCGTGCTATAAGGCTGAACGCGAATCGATGACTGTCACATCAGACGAAAGATTCTGACAAATGGCACTCAGAGCCAACTTATATAGCAGTCGGCTCCACCCCTTTTGGCGGGTTGAAGCGCCATTGGTTCATGCAGCTACACGAATGTGAACAAATCAGGCTTCAGTAGCAGAGTAAACAGCAGTTTCCCCATCCCTTACGAAAATTAACCATGGTTTTATTGTAGTAAAAGTGTACTGACCAAGGTTTTTTGGCATATTGATTACCATTTGTATAACCACAGTACTACAAATACCATGGTTAAACTATGGTTAGTGTAGCAAATTTTTGTTTTTATTTGTGGTAAAACTATGGTTCATTTTCGTAAGGAGCGTCAGCAACGCAACACTCGTTCCCTTATCTCAGGGAACCGAGGTTACGTTAGTAACCAGAGCATTCCCTTGCAGATGTTTGTGTGGCATTTTACTTCTTTTTATAATATATAAAACATTAGTTTATTACCACAATATACAATGTATATCTATTATAATACTTAAAAATACATATAAATAACATTTTAGTTGAAACTGCTGTTTTTGTCCGATATATTATGGTGTTCTGGTTTTATTGATAAACTGATCACTTTAATTTTTGAGTAGACTGAAGCAGGCCACCAGTGAAATGTCACATCTCATTAATATTCTTAAGCCAAACTTTCCTCATAGTAGGAGTCTTAAATCCACTGCCCGGTCGTTTCATGTGTGAGAAATATTAAGGCTTCAGCACGTGTTACCATGACTACCAAGCTGCTGTGTTTGGCCCAGTTTAATTAAAGGGGTCATATGATGCCATTTCAATTTTTCCTTTCTCTTTGAAGTGTTACAAGCTCTTGGTGCATAAAGAAGATCTGTAAAGTTGCAAAGACTAAAGTCTCAAATCCAAAGAGATATTCTTTATAAAAGTTCAACCACGCCTACCTAAAACGGCTCGTTCTAACACGCCCCCACATGTCTACGTCACGATGTGGGAAGATTTGCATAATGTCGCCCAAATGTTCACGCGAAGAAAGGCCCCCGCCTCCGCAAAACTGCTTTGTTTGGTCTTCCAAAAGAGGACACGACTAGAAATCAGTGGTTAAGTTGCATTTACAACACTGTTCCAGAACACTTCAACCCAAATATTCAGATCTGTGCAGCACATTCTATGGAGGACTGTTTCCTGATCCTGGTAGAGTAGACTACAATGCCGGCTGTTCTGACTCACAGACTGTAAATAAGTTTTTTATATTAAAAGCATTTACCACTGATGATTCAAACGCGAGTTTTGGGCAGTGTAGAGTAGCGCTTGTTGTTTGTCATTTCTCGGATAACAAATGCAGACATGGTTTTATGTTCACGCGGCGCGATCCAACGCAACTCGTAAAAAGACAGTATAAGTCATTATAATCCGTAATTGTGTACCCTCTGGATGCAACAAATGCCTAATTTATAATGGGTTTTAATGTTTTTGTCTCGTCGCTCC
>NW_015505292.1:273729-305618 GCF_001515645.1 Sinocyclocheilus grahami
CTGGATGCAACAAATGCTTAGTTTATAATGGGTTTTCATGTTTTTGTCTCGTGGCTCCGGCCGGACAGGGCATCACAGTATGGTTGGAGCGTAACATTTCCATCACACGCTTGAGGCATTCGGCCAATCACAACGCACTGGATAGCTGGCCAATCAGAGCACACCTCGCTTTTCAGACTGATGAGCTTTGTAAAAATCGAAGCGTTTCAGAAAGGCGGGGTATAGAGGAGAAACAATAATGTACAGTATGTGGAAAATAATGTTTTTTTTAACCTTAAACCACATAAACACATTTCATTACACCAAATAGCCTGGGCTACACAAAATAATGTTCTTTTTACCAACATCATATGACCCCTTTAATTTCAGTAATCAGTGCTAGCCGAGACATGATGTGTTCTAACAATAAATTGCTCCCATCATGTTTAGGAAGAGAGGAAAATCTCCCGTGTTTAGAGTATAAAGCCTCTGGGCCGTTTACCGCACACTTGTCAAGCTAAATCACCGTAGGAGTTTCATAAAAGGTTTAAAAGGCGCGGGGTGTAAAGTTCAAACCTAAATAAATGTACACCACTGCCGTGTGCTCGACGCTTGTGATTTTACCAAAGTGTAATAAGCTAAGGAAAAACAACCTAAATATGACACATCCTTGCCTCACAGAGCTATAAGACCATTTTTGGCAGCTTGCTAAAACCAGATCTAAACCAATTAAAAACACAGAATCAGATATTTATTAAAAACCTAAGCTAAGACAAAATATACAAAGAAAAAAATATGTATACACTGAAATATATTTTTGAACACAAAAAAAGACGCTATGACAGATTCAGTCGACATTCATTGTCAATTATGAAGAAAAAAATGAATGTGAATGACAGAATTTTTGCCTGACCTATTCCTTTAAGGTTTCATCCTGCTGCCACGTTTGTAGAGCAATTGAATTGTTATGCCACTTGGAATTTACGACATAATTATGTATCGTAACTTTAGTCTCTGTCTCCCCCTAGTGGTTATACAGAGAGACTGTCCTAGATCAGGAAAGAATACAAGGCAATACTGTTTAAAATAATGCTTTAAAAGATTGGATGTACTGATCGATTCACATGAGCAATACAGAAGATTTACAGGGAGCTTAGGAGAGCAATTTGATCAATAACAAAAATATTGGCTCTGTTCCAAAACAGTAAGCTGCCTTGTTGCTTATAAAGAGATTTTTGCCTTGTTAGGATGCATCTTAATTCTCATGGTAACTTATTAGTGATTGATTTGGGATGCTGTTCTAATATCACTCAAAACTTAGGGTCAGTAAGATTGAAAGATTTGAAAGAAATTAATATTTTTATTCTGCAAGGATACATTATATTGATCAAAAGTGACAGTAAAGACATTTATAATGTTGCAAAAGATTTATATTTAAAATAAATGTTCTTTTGAACTTTCTGTTCATCAAAGAATCCTGAAAAAATAGTTTCCACAAAAATATTAAGCAACACGACTTCAACATTGATAATAAGAAATGTCTCTTGAGCAGCAAATCAGTATATTAGAATGATTTCTGAAGGATCATGTGACACTGAAGACTGGGGTAATGATGCTGAAAATTCAGCTTCTCGATCACAGGAATAAATATAATTCTAAAAGATATTCAAATAGAAAGCAGTTATTTTAAATTGTAATAATATTTCCTTAAACTACAGTTTTTACTTGGTCTTGGTGTGCATAAGAGTAATCTTTCAAAAACGTTTAAAAATCAAATTGACCCCAAACTTTTGAACAGTAGTGTAGATGCCATGAGTTATGAGCCTAAAATGCATTAGTAACCCTAAAATGTACAGAACACACAAATATTGGGTAAATTAGTACATTTGTAATTACACAGAACTATTTTTATAAGTTTCAGACCTAATTACAATGCATTTTGGGATTGCCTCCATAAATGATACATGCGAATGCAAGCTTTAGAGTCTGATCACAAAGTATCTATCAAAGCAGATTCATTAGTTCTCTGCCTTTTAAGAGTGCACGTATGATGACTTGAAATACTTCCACTGTAGGCAGCTCACTAGGTTTTGGAACAAGCTAATTATCAGGATTTTTCAGGATCAATATACAAAGGAAAGTAATTTTATCCTTGATTTTATCCTTTGGAACTGATTGGACTGTGAACAAAATTGGCATTTTTTTCAATGCTTTTGCGTTCACTCACAAAACATTTTGTGTTCCCACAGAGAAAGAGTGCTTTTGCTCGAAAAAACTTTTGCGTTCCATAGAGAAACTTTGCTAAAGTATTGAAATACAGTTTTGCCAGCCACTTCGTATTATTTTCATCAACAAAAGCTAAATTTCCTGGGGGATCCCAAAAGTTTTGCAAATGAATGCAAAAGTATTAAAATACAATTTTTCCTTCCTCATTTTCCTCAATCTCATTTTTTTCCCATCACCATGTCCCTTTTGGAGCTCTGTACAGCTTACTCAAGTAATTATGTACAAGAGTGAAGCACTGTGCAGAAGTCTCTCGCGGGAACACACAGGTTTTACATGAGAATGCAAAATATTCTTAGGAGAATATTTTCACGAGACAATGCAAAAAGTTGTGAGTAAACAATGTTTTTTCTGTCCCATTGCATATTATTTTTCATCACCATGTCCCTTTAGGAGCTCTGTACCAAGGTGAAATCAGCCAAGAAAAGTTTGAAAAGTTATTATATACTGATGAAAGATTGCAAAGACTTCTTCGGAATAACTGTCTCAGATAAATCAAATTCAAATTCAAGTCAAATTCAGCTGCACAAACCATGAGCAATTAACATAAATCCTGCTTCCAGGAATGATCGGTTGACAGAGAGCTAAACTTGCAATAAGTAAATACTAAATAATTCTGGACCTGAGCTCTCCTCTGCCACAGACTCCCTGCTCGGTTTTGCTCTCCTCCTGTCTGAAGCTTCCTGTCTCTTCTTCTTGTCGCTGGTACGGGAACCTCTCATGCACTTGCGGATCTTGCATTTCTTCCTCTGGACCGTCTCGGGACAGGGCATGCCTCCAAACTGAGGCTCTAGCTTGACCATCCGTGACCGGATCATGTGACCCTTCCCACAAGACTTATTACACTCTGACCATTCCGACCACTCCGACAGCATGCAGTCCGTGGCTGGAGGAGGAATTAAAAAGGGAGCATTTCATCCATTTGTTTGTTTCTGTGCACATACTACAATTTGAGGACAATTTTGTGAACTAAATATCACAAAACCTCCCTTTATGGACGTCTTCAATTGGTAAATTGCATTAGGGTTAGTCTGTAGTAGTTATAATTAGCTTTACATGAAAACACAAAGTCTTTGGTATAAATAAAGGTGTGTGTGTGTGTTACTCACGGCATTCAGGAAGCATGCACTTTTCAACCTGCTCGAGTTCATCTGAACACAAGCTGGGCTCTACAGGCGTCTTCAGCATGCGCTGACGGGAACGCATGCCCACCCCGCAAGACACACTGCACTCTCCCCAGTCTGACCACGGAGACAGCATACACACCACCTCGTCTACACACATGAGTACACAAGTTATGAACAGTTACTACTGTTCATACACTCAAGGCATGCTAAATTAGAGGTGCACAGTATCTAGTGCATACTACATTTGTAATCTGCTTTAGATTTATATGGCATATACTTGCAATCCACATAATCTAGTGCATACTAGTTTTTTTGTAATTTTATGAAAGTACTAGTCATTTGATGAAGCACACTAAACAAAAATGTATGGTTATACATGAACTCTTAAAGATTTTCAAGCATAAATATAGGAATTCAAGGTAAAACTTTTGAATAGGGAACACTTATTCTCTATTAACTACTACTTTTCTCTCAATAATTCCTAATTTGCTGCTTATTAATAGTTAGTAAGGTAGTTATTAAGTTTAGGTATTGGGTAGGATTAGGGATGTAGAATAAGGTCATGTAGAATAAGGCATTAAAATGTGCTTAATTAGTACTAATAAATGGCCAATATTCTAGTAATTTGCATGCTAATAAGCAACTAGTTAAGAGACCCTAAAATAAAGTGTTACCCAATTCAATATTAAATATAAATTTGCAAGCTTAAAAAAGGTAACACTTTATTTTAAGGACCTATTCTCATTGTTATCTAGCATACATATTACTAGCATATTGGCTGTTTATTAGTGCTTATAAAGCACATATTAATGTCTTATTCTGCACGACCATTCCTTATTTTAGATCCCTTAATCCAACCGCATCCCTTAACTTAACAACTACATTACTAACTGCTAATAAGCAGCAAATTAGGAGTATTCTGAGGCAAAAGTCATAGTTAATAGTTAGTTAATAGTGAGACCTTACAATAAAGTGTGACAAAAAATATAAAATATACTTATAAATCTTTTATATTATAAAATAATACTTCTTGTGATGATGGTGTATGTTTATAAAATTTTTTTTAATTATATTAAGTATATTTTACAGAATATGTTTCAGATTTATACTGCATAGCCATTCAAATAAATTATATTTAAAATATTAATGTTATAAAACAAATAGAATTCGGACCAAAACTGCCATGATGCATACTTTCTCATCCACTGTAGATCAATCATCTTTAAATGATTTAAAAACGAATCTCTCATTATTATTACTTGACTTGTTGTTAAATTAGACAACATTATAATTAACATCAAATGTAATATTTAATGTGCAGATTGTATTAAAATACACAACATTTTGCTATGAAAAATAAAATACAAATAGAAAAATATAAATAATATAAATAAACAATCAAACAAACAAGCAAATGTTGTATTGGTAATAGAACATAAATGTGTGTTATAAATGTTGTATTGGTATTTATTTATTGCCCCAATTTAGAAGCAGTTCCTGAATATTTACATATTTAAATGTACTATTTCTTATATTTTGTGATTATGTATCATATTTCAATGGTTCAATCAGAAGCATGTTACTCATTAAAACTGAAATGGACAGCGTTTAAATACTACTTCTGTTTACAAATGTAAAAGCTGTTTAGCAGATAAATAAAGGTCATATTATGTGACTACACATTATTTTACAGAGCCTTTATGACCTGCTTCTGTATGTCTTGTCTTAAAAAAAATGATGGAGCCAAATTAAGTACAGATTTAGCAATGACTATCTACAAAATCCCAAGCGTGAACTTGATGCCTCAATTTAAATAAGACCTAATGAATAGCTGGTCCAGCCCTACCCGGGGCAAGTGACAAGCAGGTCTAATTAGAAATCGACTAGCAGCAATACTCATTAAAACTGAAATGGACAGCGTTTAAATACTACTTCTGTTTACAAATGTAAAAGCTGTTTAGCAGATAAATAAAGGTCATATTATGTGACTACCCGTTATTTTACAGAGCCTTTATGACCTGCTTCTGTATGTCTTGTCTTAAAAAAAATGATGGAGCCAAATTAAGTACAGATTTAGCAATGACTATCTACAAAATCCCAAGCCTGAACTTGATGCCTCAATTTAAATAAGACCTAATGAATAGCTGATCCAGCCCTACCCGGGGCAAGTGACAAGCAGGTCTAATTAGAAATCGACTAGCAGCACAGGAATTCTGGTAATGAATCAAGCCTGGTGAAGCAGGGCATCTTGCCTGGACCATGAGAGGGTGTTGGATTGAGTTGACTGAATTGACATTTCGTGGCTTCATACTTACTGCACTCAGGCATCATGCACTTCTCTGCCTCCACCAGCTGCGCTCGACAGGGCGAGCCATCTGAGGCCTCCATCTTCATCATGCGCTCTCTCTTCCTCATCCCCACTCCACAGCTCACGCTGCAGGGCTCCCACTCAGCCCACTCGGTCACCACACAGCTACTGGGTGCTGAAACACACATAAACATGTCTCTAACATTACTTGTGTAGACTTTAGGATAGTTATTTGACTAAATACTTGTACTGAATGTTCATCAAAATATGAACACAACATATATATATATATATATATAACTTACAACAGTCCTCGTTGACCACACACTTCTCTGTCTCCTCGGTTGGCAGCGTGCAGCTGGAGCCGTCCTCTGGGAACTGCTTGACATATCTCTCTCTGGACCTCATGCCCATTCCACACGAGGCGCTGCACGGAGACCAGCTGATCCACTCTGACATCATACAGGTGGACGCCTCTATGGAAGAGAACACAGTCATATGCTAATGAGGTACTGTATGTCCCAAATCTTTCCAAAAAGTTCACTCTGAGATCTGGTGATGAGTGAATAGATACATTTGACCACATTTATATTTCTCATAAAAAGCTTGATCCAAAGATTTATGCTTAAATGATTGAAATCTGAGCAAATTGTTATTTATTTAATTATTTTACAAAAATGTATTTGTAGTTTAATTGTTTTTAAATGTATGAGCAAACAGATGCCCAGTATACAAAGCTCAGTACTGTTTTAAAAGCATCTCATAATAATAATAATAATAATAATAATAATAACAATAACTTCAACAACATTGTTTAACATCAAAAGTAATATTTAATGCATACAATTTATTAATGATAATAATAATAATAATAATAATTAACTATATCACTTGCCAGAAAATTAGTTTACTGTGATTATTTTTATTAAATTACAATAAAATATAAGTTATTCCCTCTTGTAAGATATATGTAAGATATTCCCTCTTCGCCATATACAGCAATTCAGTGCAGTTACCTGCTCATATAATGATCCTCTTTCTTTATGTATGACAGACTGTAAGATTACAGCCCTACAGTTCATCTTTCATATCTTCCACCATTCTCCACTTATAAAGTGCTGACAGATGTGATCAAATTGACCGATCCAGCCATGCTTTATCTCACCTCAGCCGTTCCAATTATCTCTAAGGCAGAGCTTGTAAATAGATTTGTTATCAGACGGGATGGATGAACTTGGGGCGACTCTCCATAGATTTGCCTCCATTGTAGTACTGCAGACCCCATTTGGGACCAGCAGCAAGCACTACCTAATAAAGCAGAACTAAGTGAATCATTAATAAGAGCTGTAAATAAACATGGCCCCAGTGTTGGCCTGTCAGTGGGATGGTGGATTATCAATCAATGCAGGCCCTTAACGGCCCATCAATTAAAAACAAAAGAGAGTCTACGCGAAGCGATGCAGGTTCTATTAATCAATAGCGAGTGCTGGTGAGAAACAACCGCCTTCAACATCTTTAAAAGCCTCACATCAGAGCAGACAGAATGAAGACGTGATGTGGAAAAACAGACGGATCAGAGGATGGAGAGGTACAGATGAGGCAGATGGATGGGTCGATGCAGATATGCTGACAGACACAGGGAAAAAAAGAGAAAATGTCACCAGTCGCCAGGTGGAAAGAAAGACTGGTAGACAGACAGAAAATGTCACAGACGCTGTACAATTCGGTCTAAGAATCTTATAGTGATTATTTTTGCTGCACTATGTTAGAACAGCTCACATATTTGTTGCTTTGGTATCAAGATGAAAAGAAAAAGACAAAGTCAAACTAAAACAGCAAAAAATACAAACTAGCAAGTCATGCCTGTTGTCTCCTAGTTAAATTATGTTTTGCACAACAAAAAGTGCTGCTAATATAAAAAGTTACTCTTTAAGGGTATTCATGCTTCCTCACTTTAAAAGTACACAATTCAGACCTTTTTTAGGTGACCCAAATTGAATGCGCTAAAAAGCTTCTTCACATTGTACTTCAAAGTGGACTAAGACTTTTGGTCCATTTTAGTTGATCATTTTATAAATATTTTTTGTCCACATTATATTATTTCTACATATTACTGTAACATTACTGCTACTGTTAGATTAGAAAATGAAATGATTTAAATTATTCTAGAACTTCAATAGTTTTTATATAATAGTACATTATATTGTACCAAACACATTGGAATATTCTGAATATTTAGAACATATTGGAACATATTTTTATACAGTATAATGTATTTTATAGTATTTTATACAGCATATACTATTTCATATACTTAAAAAAAAAGAATCTTTAGAATATTTTAAAATATTCAAAAATTACAATATTTTATACAATAGTAAATCATATTATACCAAACACATTGGAATATTTTGAATATTTAGAACATTTTTCATATAACCTTAAATTAAAATATTTTATAATACACAATATTTTTATACAATAATATTTCACATACTATCAAAAAAATTATATTTAGAATATTTAAAAATATTGTAAAATTATTATTTTTTATTCAATAGTATATTATACTGAAAACACTGGAATATTTAGAAAATTTAGAGCATTTTAGAATATTTTTATACCATAAAATAGAATGTTCTTTAAACATTTAAATGCTGTGGGGGTTTTTTTGGTGAAAAAAAAAAAAACCTGTTTCTGCCACACTGGTGAATAAGGCCTATTTAGAACCCACAGCACATGGGCACTATATTTACTTAATCAAATTACAGCTTTTTGCGGCCACAGAAGGCCATACAGCCATTGTGATTTGAATTGGATTGTGCAGCCCTTACATGTGTGTCGATATACAGATCTAAGAAAAGACAGCCAAAAATTCAAAAGAGAAAACATTATTTGCAGTTTAACTTACCAAGATTTTATACTCTGACCCAAATGGCCAGCCAACCAAAGTGCAAATGTCTTATTGATTCTTTTAAACGATAAACCACAATATATAGTTTATGGTTATGGTTTATAGCGTCTACCTCTCCAACGAGGGAATCAATACCTTGGTCTGCTCGAGCAGATTGCAGGCATAAAACTCCACAGGAGCAGTTTGAGGTCGGATAAAGTTTTTGAAACCTTGAAAACACAGACCTTGCATTTCTCTACATTACTCACACTAACAAGACTATAAATTAATTACCTGCTCCACTCAGCACTTCATGCACGCTTTTCTGCACAACATTTTTATTCCTTCTTCTTCCATTTTTTCTTTCTTTCCCTTATTCTATGCACCTTCCTTCCTGGCATGCTCTGAGATAGTGATCCCTAAATCCGTCAGCCTCAAAGGGTTTTATATGTGCTGGAGAGCTGGAGACCAGCGTTATCTAGCTTACCCTCCTCGCTGCAGCCCGGCCCCATGCAGGGCTCAAAGTCTTGGGTATGCAGGCAGGGCATGCTGGGGTCCAGCTGCGCTTTTAGCATCCTCTGCCTCATCCGTCGACCCTTATCACAGGTGGAGGAGCTGCAGGCTGACCACGGAGACCAGTTTGAGTAGATGCACGTCTCTGGAGTGTTGTCTGCTGTGGAAATGAGTGAGTGGATTGACCATTAGAGGACATTGCACGGTTCATGGAAAGCAGCAGCACTTTTAAACCTTTTCTTAGAGGAATACTTCTCCCAAAAATGAGAATTTGCTGAAAATGTACTCACCATCAGGCCAGTCAAGATGTTGATGAGTTGAACAGAACAGAATCAGAACAGATTTGGAGAAATTTAGCATTACATCACTTACTTACCAATGGATCATTTGCAGTGAATGGGTGCCATCAGAACGAATCTGTTCTGATGAAGAAACAAACTCATCTACATCTTGGATGGCCTGAAGGTGAGTACATTTTAATAGGGACACCATAAACATTGACTTTTCTTTGTGTCTTTCTATCTTTCTGTCCTTGTTTTTATTCCTTTCTGTGGTTTGCTGGTGCTATCAAAACATTCCCTAACCAGCCTGACAGCAACATCAGTTGAGCTCGGAGCAGGACTAATAGCTGCTAGTAGCATAGAAATGACACTCTTTAGCTTTAAAAGTAGCAAAGCTTTTGCTCATTCCAGTCCTTGTCTTTCCACTCCTGAAACTCACAAGAAACTGGAGGGAAACCACAGGTAATTATCTGGCAGAGTGCATTAGCCAGCAAGCATAATTGAAGTGCACCATGGTAAAGCATATTGTTCTTCTTCATCTTCTTGTTGTTTGACTTTACCGTGACAGAAAGAACAGAGGTGTACTCTAAGATACCTGCTGGCCGCCTTGTTCATTAAACTGTCCGGTGGCTATGTTTTTAAATGAGGTGCTGCAAATTGGATAAGCTAGCGTAGCCATACGCACCTTCCTCCTTCTCCTCCTGAGCAATATCAGCAACGATATCGTCTATGGTGTCGGGCACGGTATTGCACTGCTCTCCCTGCAGATTGGAAGAACATGGATCAACATCACAGCGCCTGATAAGATCCACCATTTGCCATCTGATCACTATCACGCTAAGCCCCGCACGCAAAAAAATTATTCTCTGAGGGGAGATGATTGTAAAAGCCTAGAGATGAGATCCTTCCCAGCTGTGAGCAAGAGACGAAACATCTGGTGTGGAATATTCTGGTTCATGTCGATAAGTTCCAGAGTGGATTATTTTAGAACAGAATCCTCCAAACACTGTCATTTGAAGGATAACAGACGTGTTGCTGAGTTTTCATGTTTCACGACTGCTTGCTTTGACATATTTTTGTAAGCTAATGCTTCAGTTTGTTTAGCAAATGGACTTTTATGACTCAGCAATTCAGGGTCAGTAGCTATATTAAACAAAACAGCTGTTCATACTGAATGCTAAAAAAAAAAAACAGGAAATAAACAATAATAAATTCGCAAAAACACATGCTCAATGATATGGCCAATAACTGATAAGTGGCCAATATATGTTGTATTATTTTGTCTAAATAAATTAAAAACAAAACACCCAAAGTAAAATAAACAATTTTTAAAAATGAATTTAGACATCACAACATTATAATGTACAGTATTAAAATTGATATTACATTAAAGATTTGCTAATGATTACATTTGTTATTATTAATTATTATTACATCATTAGTGTTAAAGATGAAAGACTTTTTAACTTTAAATTATTATTAAATTACTAGTGTAAAATTTAAAGATAGTAACTTTTTAATTAAGTGAAATTTAGATGTTGGCAAATGTATTCTAAATTTAAAAATAGAGAGAAAAAGCTATATTTAAAATTAATTATTTTTATTTTAATATATTTTAAAAAATGTATTGTTTAAAATGGAAACAATGATACAATTTTTATGAATCTTTGATGAATATAAAGTTCAAAAGAACAGCATTTATTTTAAACATATACTTGTAACAGTATAAAAGTATGCTGCACAAAAGTATTAATTTCTTAAAATCGTACTGCCTTCAAACTTTGATCAAATGAATGTAATTTGATTCTTAGGACTTTTAGGACATATGTAAATACTATAATTATAAAAAAAAAATGTAAAACAGATTTTAAAATCACCTTTCTTGCGATTCTCTCCACTACTACTCGGGCAAGGGGTGTGATGGGGCCACCGGAAGGGTCATAAAAGGGGCTCTGTGGGTGATCCAAACTGGTGAGGG
This sequence comes from Sinocyclocheilus grahami, assembly GCF_001515645.1. Taxonomy (NCBI): domain Eukaryota; kingdom Metazoa; phylum Chordata; class Actinopteri; order Cypriniformes; family Cyprinidae; genus Sinocyclocheilus; species Sinocyclocheilus grahami. Next base: position 285,092 of record NW_015505292.1, read on the forward strand.
GTCGAATCCGCTCCTGGGGATTGCTGGGTTTATTGGGAGACTTGGATATACATAAGAAACGGGAGGGAGGGAAAGAGAAAAAGAGAGGTAGAGTATGTGACTTTTGGATGCCATCTGCCAGGGCCTCCCACCTTTCATCTCCATATGCATCATTCATTGACTGTGTTATATTCCCTTTATGAGAGATTTATGGCCTTGTTTCCTGCCTCTGCACTTTGAGTCACCTGACAGTTACTTGCATCCCACCACAACGCTTTCAGAGCAACGCTGCAAAACAAAGACTAACTGCTGCTCCAACTGTTCGGTTAAGCTGTGTAACAACTCAGGACTGTCTCGTACCAGCAGGGGGCAGCGTGTGAAGTCCTGGTTCCACTTAGCATTTAGGATGTGCAAAGTCTTAATACTGTTTGCTCTGAAAAGCTCTTGAGTAAATATGAAGCAACAGAGGACACAGTGAGGAAACTGGTTTATTTGCACTTGTTTTTCCTCTCTTTATTTATTTATCTAGTGCACACTTGGATTTTGTATATTCATAAGCGATTTTAAGTAAAATATTTAAATATGAGACAATGTGGAAGCACTATGAATTGAAAGTAGTTTTTACTTTGTTTATATAACAATTTAATTTCCACATAAAACCTTCAGGGCAAAACAAAATATTATTCCATTACATCGTAATGAAGATCAAATTTCATGGGTTTCAATGCCATTAAAGCTTTTGTTTAATTTGACATTATAACTTTCATTCTGTAAAAATGTCTCCATCCAAGCTCCTGTTTAAAGATAAATAATAAAGACACCCATTATGAGTATTTATTTATAAATCAAACCCATGCATCTTTGTTTAGTTGTATAGTAATTAAATCAATAAATCTCAACAAGTGAAATATCAACCACAAGTTAAACATTTATACATGTAAGTCCATAAAGTGTGGATAATTTTTTAAAATATTTAATATTATTATATTTAATAATAATAATAATAATAACAATAATAATAACCATTACCAGCATTTTTATGTATTTTTATTTAATAACAGTTTTATTATTACTGTTATTATTGAAAGGCTGAATATTGAATATTATTATTGTTGTTGTATTATAGATTTTTATCATATTTTTTTGTTATTTTATTTTTTAATTATTATTTTAACAACGACAACAATAATAATTACAATGAACAGTTGAATATTGATTATTATTTTTTATTTAATTATTTAATTATTGGTCATTTGCACTGAGGTCTGTGTTTGCATGAATCTGTTTTTTTCTGCAAGTAATGCAGGAGTGCAGTTGCATACATTAATATTGTGAGTGTAAATTTAAAATTCATTTTAATTATCTGCACAATTTGTGAAATCTATTATCTTATCTTCTTGGAACTGAATGCATTAACAAGTTTACTAAAAATATGATGTTAAACACGATCAAATATTTAGGAAAAATCATCTATTCATTGCACAAATTATAACAAAAATTCAATGTAAATAAGAAAAACAAAGCAATTGACTTGGTGTCTTGTCATACTGTTTACAGTTGGTACAATACCAGATCTCAGATTAACATACAGTAGAAGAGAAGAGTTCTGAAAACCTAGCTTCAGTGCATGCACAATGACCCACACTGCCTCATGCTACCCTACAGTATATGGACTCCATTCTTAAAGTTCTCACAGTATGTTCTAATGCAGGGGTGGCGAACTCCAGTCCTGGAGAGCTGCAGCCCTGTACAGTTCAGCTCCAACCCTAATTAAAACTCACCTGCCTGTAGCTTCCTAATAACCCTTCACACCTTGATTAGCTTGTTCAGGTGTGTTTGATTAGGGTTGAAGCAAAACTCTGCAGGTCTGCGGCTCTCCAGGACCGACGTTCGCCACCCCTGTTCTAATGTAACAATGTCATCAGTCTGTGAAAACTGACCTCATAAGTGACCCCGCTGTCAGTACCGGCATCCCACGGCACCAGATCCTTCACCAGTCTCTGGACCCAGCCGCAATCCCTGGTGCACAGGTCCTCCCCAGACAATCCCACGTTCCAGTCCGGACTGGGGCCCAACATAGTCAGGAAAGACATGAGATGATGGGCTCGATCCACCGAGAACTCCGCCGAGGGGGAGGAACGCCTGAGAGAAGACAACGGAAGAGCTGTAGTCATCCGAAAATAAAGTTGTTGTTTCAGAGGAAGGACTGTACACAAACATAATGACACTTACAGGAAGTCTGTGTCATGTATTATGCGCTAAGGCATAATTTGTAAGGATCCAGATGGTAATTAATCAAACTAATTGCCCTGATAACAAACCATCACCAAAGCAACTGTTGCCATTTGAGTGGAGAAGGCTGCACGTTTGAAGATTTTACTTGGATCTATTGATTAACACATATTAAATATTCATAATTAAACCAGCGCCTTATGACTCGCACAGCCCACACTTGAGAGCAGAAGAAAGAGGAAGAGAGAGAGCCATGCATTCCAGGCAAAGTGTGGGGCATAGCTAAAAAAATGATTAAAATAATAAATAAAATACAAAAACTAAAAATTTTTTTTTTAAATAATATAATATATTAAAGGTTTTAATAAAATAAAATAATTTTTGCTAAATAAAATAAGTTAAAAATAGTGTTGGATACAGTCAAGAAGATAAAGAAACTGAGGAGGGAAAGACCAAAATGCCTATACAAACTACTTTGCTAGCCTAATTTTATGTTAGACAATAGTTTATCAAACATATCTAATAAGTTTCACCACAAAAAAATGGCAATTTATGGCTCTAATGCTTTAAAAAAAATTACAGTGTGGGATACTACAGTGTGCCCTATTGGTGGAAAGTACCTTGTATGTTTGACGTATGGTTAGAAATAATTACCGTCTGCCATTGCCATTCCCTCTTCATGGGGTAAATTGGCTGTGGTAATCGACAGTCTGATGTTAAAATAGGTCAAGAGAATGTCCTGATGTATTGGAGCTGGAGGGAGGCCATTAACCTCAATCGCAAAAGCACCGCAGGGGAAATGCTACTCTCATCAAAAAACGGAAGCCTTCGCTAAACAAAACCACACATAAAATATTAACCGCCTCGTTAGTGAGCGGGAAGAAACATCTACATACCCAGCAGGTGCTGAAAGGGGTTTTCATGAATCAGGCCTTGTTCTTTTCCACTGAAAAAATATTCATCCAGGAGAAAGCAAGACTTTCTGGGTCTGTACAATTTTATTAAATTTTTTTTGATAGGCTGCATTTATTTGAAAAAAAAATACAGTAAAAACTGTAACATTTTAAAATGAGACATTTTGTTTGGCGCCAATGGCCTTGTGAGTTCAAGTCCTGGCTCGTGGACCTTTCCTGATCCCATCCCCCTCTCTCCCACTTCACTTCCTGTCCACCTACTGTCCTATCTAAATAAAGGCATAAAACTTGAAATATATCTTTAAATATATATAAATACATATTTTATATTTTACATATATTTTAAAATGTAATTTTCAGCATCATTACTTACTAATTTTTACTTACTAAATATGACTTAATTACTAGTCTTCAGTGTCACATGATCATTCAGACTTATTTTCGTTATGTACTGAAGCTTTGGAAACAAAACCAATGGTTCAAAAATATGAATATAAAAGTGAAGAGAGCAAAGCTACGCATTTTGCCGCCTTCTCCTGTGCCATCGTTACTAAGCAATGGGGTAAACAGCTGCTGGCTTGATAACGCAAATGAGCCGCGGTTCAGACCCAAATAAAATAATATGAGCGCAGTCCAGCGGGGGAAGGGGGAGCAGTCGAACTCGGGTTCGGACCAGGCAATCGAACCAAGTTTGAAAGCACCTTTAGTGCAGTGCACTGACATGTAGCGCTGTTGCGCTTTGGGCGTCCCGAGTTCAAGTCCTGGCTCGTGGACCTTTCCTGATCCCATCCCCCTCTCTCCCACTTCACTTCCTGTCCACCTACTGTCCTATCTAAATAAAGGCATAAAACTTTAAATATATAAATATATATTTTATATTTTACATATATTTTGAAATGTAATTTTCAGCATCATTACTCCAGTCTTCAGTGTGACATGATCATTCAGAAATCATTCTAATGTGCTTCTTTTCTTCTCAAGAAACATTTCTGATTATTATCAATATTGAACACTGGGATGTTTTGGTTTTTCAAAATCTCATGGTAACGTTTCATATAGGGATGCACGATATTGGATTTTTGCCGATATCCAATATGCCAATATTTTTCAAATAATTTCAGCCAATAGACAATGCCGATATCGATATATATTTCCTTTTGTTTTGAAACCGCACCAATTCTCTCCATTGACAGCAGATGAAACCTTAACATTTATTTGTGAATTTAACATTAATAGATGGTCTAAAGCAAAAGAGCTGTAAAAATTGTAAAAATCTTTTAGAGCTCCTTGTATTTATATTTTCATAATATATATTACATATTAATGAATTAATCTGTATATATTAAATTATTTAATTAACAAGTGTCATGTTTGTGATTTTTATTCATGTAAGCTATAGCTCCCTACCTTTAGGATGCTTTCACACTAGCACTTTTGGTGCGCACCTGGGTTCGATTGATGTCAGAGTTCGGTTCGTTTGGATGATGTGAACACTGTCTTCCGAACTCGGGTGCGCACCCCGAACCGTACCGGAGTCCTCTTAAAAGGGGTGGTCTGGGCTACGGTTCAAGTGAACTCTGGTACGGTTTACTGCTGATATGAACGCAATCGTACAAAATCGTGGAAGTGAACTGCTATTAATGATGTACTATTTTATAAAAATGTGTGTTTGTGTGTGTTTCACTCAATTTCCTGACAAGCGTGACTGACGCGCTGCAAGCAGAGAGCTGTATCTCATTTCTGTTTGCATTCAGCATTCTTTAGAGCATTTGCAGTACATTCGTAAGACAGACATAAGTGCCGTTATGTACTGAAGCTTTGGAAACAAAACCAATGGTTCAAAAACGGGCTCACCTTTAAATCAAAACAGACTTGTGATTTTATGGCATCAATTACTGCTTTACTTGTACAGAAAACAAGTATCTTAATGTTATTTGTGTATTTTACTTTTAATTTTATTACAAGTAGGCCTACAGCACCCCCTAGATAAATAAAAGGTCTTACTGAATGGACATTAGGACCCGGGGGTAGCTGTTGTTGCTGCTGCATCATTCAGACAAAAGTTTGTTTCAAAAATGACCACACTGCTGACATGATCTTATCACTATCACACGTGAGTTATTCGTCTTATTGGCTAGGCATATTGGCATAAACTTTTTCAAATCGGCTGATTCCGATAACGTTCCGATAATATCGTGCATCCCTAGTTTCATATATATGACACCATTAAGGACCTTTTGGATATGGAGATTCTTTGGTTCTTCGATGACATATTTCAAATATACAGTGGCCTCCATTAAATTTGGACACTTTAAGTCACACTTGGTGGGATATTTTGTCATATAGGCTAATGCAATGACATTCATTCATTTATTTTTGAGTGTGGCTAAAGTGTCAAAACACATTTTGAGGCTGTTCTCTAAATGTAAAAGTAGGGCTGTGCCAAAAATCGAATGCGAATTGCGTTCAGACGGAGCAGCATTTACTACACAGAGCCAATGAATCGCCTGCGATTTTGAACACGATTTTGTGTAGCTTGTCAGTGAACTACGGCTCTGTGTAGTAAATGCTGCTCCATCTGAACGCACGTGCTGGAGATTTACTACTAATCACAGGAGCGGCTTTACTGACGAGATGTGCATGAAAATTGCATGTAAAAGCCCTATGTAAAAGTACAAAAGTGATGGAAACTTACACATTAAGAGGCTGCCAGGCGGGCCACTGGGCTTTGGTTTTGATAACCGTCATAACATCATCACCCTGAGAGAGACAGACAGAGAGAAACAGACAGAAAAAGGAGAAAGTGAATTTTTATTGCATCCTATATATAGAACGTCAAGTGTGCTAAAACAAAACAGAAAGGATTTTGTGTTCAACTTTCTTCAATTTGTCTATCTTTCCAGCACTACAAAAAGAAAAGTTTCTTTTCTATCCTTTATTTCTCTCCCTAAACCTCTGAAAATATTATATTCATGACAACACTTGAGGATGTGTGCTTAAGATTTCTGTTATTTTTTGGTGAATTGATCCATTTGTTGTTGCTGTTATGTGATACCTGGACCCAAGGGAAAAGACACCACACTTTTTAACAATACTTTATTGAGAACCACAAGAAACAGCTACAATAAAACCACATTAGTAAGGAACAGTCAAAGACAGGCACAAAGAAAGTAAGAGAGTGTGATTAAGACAAAAGCAACCGTCAGGCACAGAAAGAGTAAGAAAGGCAATCCCTGTACATATTCACAAGGGGATGCTGGGAGCTTGTGTGGCTGCGATTGCGAAAATAAAAGCTCAAAGAAGTGTCTGACGATCTGTTCCAACATTCAGACAGGATCCTGAAGGTTCACGTTACCGTTGACAGTTTCAGGTGTAATACTGAAGCATAATGGAGCTTGTGCCATAGCCGTTCATTATGAAGACCTCTTTCTGATAATGCACTGCACACTGAGACAGCATTTCGTTTCAATTTAAACAGAACCATATTTCAGTAAGTTTTCCTGTTTGTCCCAAAGTAGACCAGTATGATCATAGGCATCTTATGTTTTAGTTTTTTTTGTTATTTCAGAGGGATTCATTTGTTGCCTTAGGTGATGAAAAATGATCAAGAATGCAAATAATTTCCCCTTACATTGTGAATTCTTGCTCACAGTAGATGATATGAAAGAATGTTTTTGCCATTTTATTGATTCTGAATATAGGGTGCTAACTGAAAATAGTAGTAATATAGGGTGCTGAATATAGGTGCTAATATGAAAATTTACATTTATACATTTGGCAGACACTTTTTTTTCCCAAAGTGACTTGTACTGCATTCAATGTATGCATTTTATGTCATGCACTCCTTGGCGTTGTTGCTTTTTAGATTCAAACCCTCATCTCCCACATGAGCACCACAAGCACTAACCACTGGTAATAGACCTACACAAAACCCTTTTGACAAAAGTCAGATTGCACTACAGTCTTGTGCCAGTGTTGTTAACGTTAACTAAAACTATAACTTTAGAACAAAATTGTTATTCATTTCAAAATAAAGTGAAAATAAAACAAATATTGGATGAAAAACTTAAACTTAAAAATAAAGTTGTTGCCTTGGCAAATAACTTCGGTAAATACGTTTAACCTGCAGTACTAAAATTATTTAAAAAACTAAAATATATTAAAGCTAAATATAAATATTGGTAAAAAATAAAAATAAAAAAAATTACAAAAGCACATAAAATTACTAAAATGTAAACTAAGATTAAAATGAAAAGATGACAAAAATAAAAAGCTAACTCAAAATATTAAAATATTAAATACTATAAAAAATACTATAAATAATACAAAAATATTATTATTAAAAATACTACATTACCTTGTTTAGGCTGATTTTTCAAATAAAAAATTATAATAAATAAATTATATAATATAAGAAATTATATAATTTTAATTCATTGTGAACATATAATATTGATAATAAAGAACACAAATGCTTTCAGTACAAATACTTTACTGTGTTTTTCCCCTCAAATTATCCTTCCCTTCCTGACAATCTGACATAAGAGCTTTTGTAAGGACATCTGTAATGATGGGCCACTTTGCACCAAATAATGTTCAGCATACAGATTCAGCTTTGGTCAGGAGTGTCAAAAGGCACTGAAAACGGCCTGTCAAATGTCTTTGAGATCCCTGACTTAACCTAAGTCTACAAGCAGCAAGGGAACCGTCATTACAAATGTACTCACAAAAACTCTCCCATCAGATCAATGAATGAGAGACTACTGAAAAATTAACATGCGGTTGGCAAACGCTCTTTTGATGCAGAGCAGAGTGAGAAAAGTATCTACACTCACAGTTTGCTGCCCAACATCAACCAGACATACAAAGTGAGTTTGTACATTCCTAATGGCCTGCATGAATTACATTAATGCAAAGACGACCAATACAAAAGCATTGCTTAATGCTTGCTGGATCAATTCATGCAGATTTAGTTTGGGAGTTTAAAAACTGCCATCAGTTTAGGTCAAGTGCACTGAAGTAAATTTGCTGTTTATACTCAGAAATAGCACACACAGGCCACACCGGTCAACAAAGACATATTGTTGTGCATTCAACTTCTATATTTATCGACACACTAACTAGTTCCCACTTTGCAACAGAAATTCAATAATAGCTGCTACCAAACAAAGAATTGTGGAAGAAGTAAGATTGTGATAAGACTTGGTTCTGGCGTTGTTGGCATTTTTTGTGAGAAATACACAGCTGCCTCGGAGTAATTAAGCAATTAATCTGCTAATTGGCCAAATTGATGAATATGTTTCAAAGAGGCAGATGGTGCCGCACATGCTTGAGGATATTAATTTATGGTCCACCACTCTGGAAGTTGGGTCCTCGCATTCGAACCAGAAAGAAATATACTGCCTGAAATGGGCCAAATGGACTTCACTTCTGCTTATTCTGAGGATTTATCAAGTGTACTTAGGTTGACAACAAGGGACCGAAATCTCAAAGTAAATCACCAAACTGCTGAACCAAGAAGCAAACCAGTCCAGTGCTCGGAACATGAACATCGATTGTGGTGCAAAATAATAATAATACATCAGTGCCAAACCGTAGGCCAGAAGTTCTTCTGAGGCTTTTTGACCTCCTTGAGGGTTTTTAAGGAGGGATGTACCTGAGAAGCTTCAAGAAAACAGAAAGACATTTTGTTCTTGGCTGACTGGCGATTTTAGACCTTTGAGAGAGTCTGCAGCTCCCTAAAGGATCCTGTAAAGAACATGTCTGTCTCCAGTTCAACTTTTATCACCTTGAGGCCTATGCACTTTTGGTTTTGTTTTGGTGTTTTGGTCACAAACTGGTTCTCAATTCTTTGCCACTCGCTCGTATTTCACATACAGGTCACACGCATTCGCCTGGTGTTTTGTTTTGTGAATGCAGATATCCTGGGTATCGCGGTAAGAATGCTAATGAAAGTATTCATTTACAGTGTTTAAAAGGACAGTTAATCCAAAACGCGGTCATTTACTCACCCTCATGGCCTTCCAAAACTCTATGACTTCTGTGAAAAGAAGATATTTTGAAGAACTGTAACTGCTTTTGTCCATACAGAGAAAGTGAATGGGGTCCAAAACAACACAAGACAATTTTATAAATATCTTTTGTGATCCACAAAAGCAAGCCAGTCATATAGGTTTGGATTGACAAAAGGGTGAGTTATTTTAAATTTTTTTGGTCAATTACATAGACTGTATAAAAACATGGACGTAGTGTCCGTGACGTCACCCGTAGGTTCCTGAAGAGGTTTTTGAAGCTCAAAAGTGGGCAGAGCCGGCCGTCGCCATCTTGGCAGCGCGTCACCGCGCGTCACTCCCGGATAATCGAAAATGGGCAAAAAGGTGGGAGCTGGTTGCTGAAACCACGCCCACCTAGCTCGACGGTGGTGACAGCAGCGGCAATCCACCTGTCACTCAAGTAGCCACGCCCTTAAATATGCTGAAATTTAAGTCTTAATATAATTTAAACGGATGACTTATAAAAGAATTCACCCCCCTCACAGTTGTCATGAAGGGCAAAATTAGCTATATAAACCAAAATCATTTTTTGAACCAGGCTGTAAACATGTTTTTTTCTGCTGTAAAGTTGGGCATTTTAACATGGGGAGTCTATGGGATTGACTCCCTTTTGCAGCCAGCCTCTAGCGGCCAGTTGATGAATTACAGTTTAAGTCACTTCCTTGTTGGCTTCACGAGAGCGAGCGGGAGGTTGCCGCTTGGTCAATTACTGCGTTAAATTCTTTTACACTATTCACCTGTGGTTGTTACCTTAGATTTCTCAGGATGTCGTATAAGAAGGACAACTGTTGACTTTCACTTGCACACAGTGAATTTGCTTGTGGGCCATCCTTGCTGTGCAGCAAATGAGAACTGTGTCACTTCGGGTCCCTGGCTGCTGTTTCTGAAAACGGGTTTTACACTTCACAGACCGTCGCCCCAAACTGACCCAGACCAAATCGCCGGAGGGATGGAGCGAGACAGAAGAGGAGAGGAACAAAGGATGAGAGGTAGAGGAGTGTGACTGCGGAAAAGCTAAAGGTTCTCAGAGGGTTCTTGGAGAAATGCCTCGGGGAAGGTCATATACACCTTTCCATTTCTGCAGGCTTCAAAAGAGTCTCATTTAAGCACATGGGCTGACTGACAAGGCATGCAGCTCACATATTACCACGGCTGCTGCAGAATGACCGTCAATGGAGAAAGATGCATTTTGCCCCAAAATGGTGTAGTTATGGCATCTGGGTCAATGTTAAATAAGATAAAGAAAAGGAAAAAATAAGCGTAAACCCGATGTGCCAAGTTCTTAGAAATATACTCTTTGCATTCAAGTTAGTTTCATTTGTAGTGAAAAACTAAAATTTTCTACAAAAGTTTACATTTAATAATCTAAAAATATCAAGGTGTAACTATCCAGTAAAAAAAACAAAAATCAAATAAAATTATGATTTTTGCATGTTTACTTTTTCAATGTAGATTTTTTTTTACACAAATATTACAAGTTACCAACTCATACAGTAAATTTCATCACTTTTTTTTTTTTACAGGGGGTTGTTATATTTTATATTTATTATTTTGTTTTGGAATTTGAAATAATAAAAATCATGCCAATCTCATTAAGGTTTGCCTTTTATGAATTTCCATTCTCTAATGAGGCTTTTTCTTCATTAGCTATAGTATCAGGAATTTGTATCACCTTAAAATTTTGACTTTATGGCAAAATATTACAATTAATTTTAAATTCAGAAATTAAAATCATGTTCATCATGTAAGATGTGTATTCAAGTCATTTTATGTATGAATTACATTTCTTTCTTGTATGAAGCCACTTGTATTGCCTTACTGTAAAATGTAGACTTTATGCTCCCAGAAAATCATATTCATCATTAAAGATATATATTCAAGTCCTTTTATGTATGAATTGCATTTTTTTTCTTTATCATTGCATCAGGACAGTTGTATCACCCAAACATTTTGATATTTATAGGAGGAATAACTTTCATAATTTAAAGGGGTCCTATTATGCTCTTTTACAAAGTCTTGATTTTGTTTTGGGGGTGTACTAGAACATGCTCTCATGCTTGGTGGTTCGAAAAACGCATTTTTTTCACATAATTCACATTATTAAAATTCCTTTCTCCCCAGCCTGGCGCAAACGGATCGCTTAGTTCTGGCTTTGATGAAGGTCTGCCTTCCGAAAAACAAAATGTGTTGTGATTGGTTAGCTGTCCCAGTGCGTTGTGATTGGCGAACAGCTTAGACAGTGTTTCAGTACTGCCACGCTCCTTGCTCCGTCTTTCAACAAAAACATTTGGGCGAATCCGGCACTGTACTCCCTCGTGTTGTGGAAGCTGTCCTCAGTAAAATGCGCAGCACACAATAGTAAATTGGGGTTACAATGCTCAGGAACAGAGTTAAAAAATAAATTGCAACCACTGTTTCATGACATCATCCGCTTTCGGAAGCCCAAACAAAGACTTTTGGGCATGGGGGTGAAAAAACCCCCAGCGTTTCAGGCGGTCGCACACCGGACGAGAAGCGGAGCATTGCGCTGCGCCACGTCTTTAAAATGTAAATACTTTATTTTCTATGAGTGTAGGCACACCGGCGGTGCCGTTCGGCGTCTGTCCGCGGCGCCCAGCTACGTCGTGTTATACTTGTTTTAGACATGCCGAAAAAAGAATTGTTCTAGACATGCCGAAAATTTGACGCTACAGCACAGCAGCTCTTCTTCTTCGTTTTCTCTGATGCACTAACTCTGCAGCAGCACTTCTTCTTCATCGTCTCGTCTGATGCACTCACTCAACCAAGCGTTCTAACCACAACCTCGCCCCTCCCCACCCCTCAACCATGTGAATTTCTGTAGGCGGGAATTATTTGTAATGATATTCCAATGAGCCGCTTTGTGATATCACAAAGCCTGGAAACCAAACGCTGTAGTCCAAACGAGCCGTTCGTTGTGGTTCTTGAAAAGGGATTTTTAAAAAACGAAATATCTCCCTTTGGAGTGGGCTTTGAGATTTGTAACTTTCTAAATCTTTTTTATACCCAAACATACACACTACACACTGACTAAAATTTAAAAAGTGAAAAAGCATAATAGGACCCCTTTAAAATCTATATATGTTTAAAATTCATTATATGTGTATATAAGTCATTTTATGTATGAATTGAATTTTTTTTAATCATAGGTACACAACAGATTAGCCCAAAATTTTGACTTTATGCCTTCTAAAAATATCAAAATTATTTGAATCAATTAAAAACATGTTCATTATGGAAGTTGTGTATGCTTTGAAAACAAATATAAGAGTAATATGTGACCTGAAGGACATCACTGGACCCTTGCTTATTTTATGCCAAAAATCATTATATTTTTTATTTATTTACATATTATAGGATATTAAATAAAGATCATGTTCCATGAAGCTATTTTGTACATTTCCTACTGCAAATATACTTAATTTATGATTAGTAATATGCATTGCTAAGAACTTCATTTGGACAATTTTAAAGGCGATTTTCTCAATATTTAGATTTTTTTGCACCCTCAGATTCCAGATTTTCAAATAGTTGTATCTCTGCCAAATACTGTCATATCCGAACAAACCATTCATCAATGGAAAGCTTATTTATTCAGCTTTCAGATGATGTATAAATCTTATGACTGGTTTTGTGGTCCAGGGTCACATATCATTAACCAACCTACCAGCATGGACTAACCGGACCATTAAGCATGCAGCCAAACCTTGACCTCTTCTCTACTACACACACACACAGAGAACTGAGAGTAGATAGAGAGTGGCAATGAAAAATATTGAGTTTTCTGGAAGTGCCACTCATTTGGCAAACAGCAATTACCAGCCGTCCAGAACCTGGCAAGCATGTACTGAAGATCTCCTCTGAATCACTGTTTTCAATCTACACCGCTTCTTTCAGAGTCATTGCTACTTATCACCCAATAACCTCCTTTCAGAATAATCCTTCAACAGTCCTAGTACATTCCTGGCCCAGTCCTGGCCCTTTTGTGTTGCCTTTAGTTCTGAATCATCGGTAATCTTGACCTTGTCCGGACCATTGTAGCCTGTGCTGCCCATGACCGCAGTTCCCACAGGATGTGTCCATCAGCTGCTGGCGAAACGAGCGCGGTGCGGTGGAAGTAATTGAGATGTGCTCAGAGAGGTGTCAGTCACAGCTAACAACTCAGAGTCACACTTCCAAGGCTTTTGCACAATTTATTTTCACATCATCTAAAATCTGATGTTTTCAGCCTTAAAGACGTTTTGTAAAGAGGTTTTTTATAAAACACACATGATATAAATTAATAAAAAAGAATTGTCCAATCATGCTCAAAAGCCAATGTGACCATTTTAACAACGAACAATTTTAGCCTATTTTGTAGAAGCGCACATGGGAAATATAGGTTTGAATTTTAGCCTTTTTTTGTTATAAAGACTCATTCACACCAAGAATGATAACTATAATAAAGATAATTATATTAGCATTCACACCAACAGATGATGATATTCTGTTTATTATAAGTTCGTGCTGCAGTTCTGTCATCTGCTGCTTTAAATATTTGAACTCTTTAATGGATTCTGTTTGCCTGTGAATGTTTTTATCATTTATCACCAGCAAAAAATCATTCTGAAAGTGATTCCAATAATATTGTTCCCGTGTTGTTATCATAATAGTTTTGGTGTGGACTTCACTATTTTATTAGAATTAGAATGATTATTAAAATTTTGTATTTATCGTTATACAGTAGTTATTGTACTTGATGTGAACTGGCCAGAGGAATTAAACATTTAAAAAATACTCTAATTAATAACATTAGCAAGGTACTAATACAAGCTGAAACTAATAGACAACCTTAAAGTATTTGGTCAGCCCCATAACTTCCTTTAGAAACAAAATACTTTATTTAATTGGAAGCTGTCTGGGTTACAGTTTTATATATATTTTTATAAAAAACATATTTTCATACAGTTTGGCACTGTTAAAATGTATAAATCATTTTTTGCTGTCTTTCAGGCACACATTATTTTTAATTGGCCATGCTCAGTAAGAAGTCTCTGTAAATCTCTATAGGCTATTGTTCACTAATTCACAATCTTCAGTATGGATCTGCTGAAAGATGCGTGATTTCACAATAGCACAAGTAGTCCACCGTTCTTTCAAGTCCATTACACAAAGGCTCACTTAATCAGCAACAGATCTGGAATTGTTTAAAAGCAGAGAAAAGTTGAATGAGAATGCTATTCTCGTTAACTTTGCTGGTTAATGACTTATGCGACTTTCAAAATGGAGATAAGGATAAATCGATAGCACAGAGTCGCACTGTAAGAAACACTAAAAATAAAGACAGAGTCATGATGAATTGGGCACTATCCAGCATAATTTCAAACTACCAAACTACACTGAATATACATAATGAATCTTATAGTTACTAAAATATATCTTGTAAATGATAGAACTTCTCTGCATGACAACTAGCCCCTGGTCTCCTGCACAACTGTGCCATGCATGACAGATCAAACCCCCTTTTCAACATTCCATTTTAATGGAGCCACGTGATGCTGATGTGAAGTTCTGAATAAAAACACAACAACAGCGAAAGATAATTTTCATACAGGTGAAGACAATTAATAATTCTGACATGAAAGGGATGCCAAGCAACACACCAATGATTCAGATCAAACGAACAAAAACAACCTTTTTATCAGGCTCAAGACTGCAACATCAAAAGAGCTCATAATTTCATCCAGGGTTGGGAGCCCTTTGTTGCGGCGTTTACAGTGGGAGAAGGGTTGACTGTGTTTAGGATAATATTGCTAAAACGCAAGAGGGAACAGAGCTAATAATAACTAACTCTTACTGGATCCCCATCCAGGCTTTAATGTAATCCCGGGAAATGCAAGACAGGAGAAAATGAGATAACATTCTGCTTCGCTCTCTCTCTTTCTCCCTCTCTCTATCTTTCTCACACTGTACAGGGCTGCCTTATGGATTTTTGTCAACCCTATAGTACTTCTAAAATAAGAAAACAGGACATTTATATAACAAATGTTTTTTTTTTTTTTAATTCTCATTTTCTCTATAATAACCTTTCAAACGAGGCCGAAGGGTTGTTTCGGTTAAAAGTCTCTGTATAAAATTCTCAGTCGTTCATTCTGTCACTCTGATGAAGGAGAGAGGTGAGGCCGACAGCCGGCAGGCATCGGGAAAATGTCACAACTCACTGGCATTCATAATATCTATCCCACACAGAAACTTCTTAAAATTTTCTATAACTTTTTAATGTAATGTATAAGTTTCAAATGACCTCTTATGAAATAGATTCAGCATTCATATATTCAGAAATAATTTTTGCCTTTACAGAAGTTTCTATTTTGTAAAACGAAGATTAAAAACATTATTTATGTGTCATTTGGTTATTTAATGTGGTTATTTAATGCCCGTTACAAATGTTGTCTATAGATATAAAAAGAGAGAATAAAAAGGTCTTAAATGGAGCTTAACAGGATCTTCTGCAGTGAATGGGTGCCGTCGAAATGATAATTTGAACAGCTGATAAAAACATTAATAATCCACAAGACTCCAGTCCATATAATAAACTAGGGATGCACCGATACCGATACTGGTATCGGTATCGGGCCCGATAATGGTCTCCTGTACTCGTACTCATACTCGTTAAAATGCCCCGATACCAAACGCCGATACCACACAGCATGTGATAAGCGCCATATTCAAACAAAGAAACACCAACAACAGAACAACAGACAGCAGAAAGGAGTTAACGATGTCTACGAAGTATATGTATGCAATGAATATAATGTTAAACATTCAGTATTAACACCTGTATAGCTGGTGTGCGCGAGCTGATAAACAAAGCACGCTGAGTGGATTGAGCGCACGGCAGCGCAGATGCGCAAGCTTGTCGAGTGAATATATCTTTCTCACAGACATCACTGGAAAGTTTGTAGTTCGGTCGGATATGTCAAAAACAAGTAAGTAAAACAATGCACAAGTTACTTCACGGTAGGGAGAGAGAGAGAGCGAGAGAGAGAGAGAGAGAGAGCGCGCGCAATTCTGTTGTGTGATCTTTGATGTTCACTCACTTAGCACACGCAATAAATGTTGGTTTGACTATCTACTTGATAAATGAAGTTAACCAACTAACATTATACATACCCTTTTGGTTTCTGTACCCAATATTTAAAACATTTACAAATGCAATAAAAATATCGGTATCGTACTCGGTATCGGCAAGTACCCAAAAATTAAAAGTATAGTATCGGGCGAGTACTGGAAAAAGTGGTATCGGTGCATCCCTATAATAAACGTTTTGTGAAGCGAAAAAATGTGTTTGCAAGAAACAAATCCATCATTAAGATGTTTTAACCACTGCTCCTAGCCAAAATATGAAGTCATAATCCATACTATAAGCTTCTTTCACTAAAAAAGTCCATCCCCTGCTGTACTCTTTCATCAAAATCCACCAACATATTTGATTAGAATTATTTTGGGTTTTCGCTTGTAAACGATGGTTGATCTGTGCATATTTCTCTCCTGATTCGGACGAGACTGCTTTTTCACTGGAGAAAGCAATAATATAGATAGAGGAATTTTGAGGAATTTTAGCCGGAAGCAACGGTTTGATGTTGAATCTTAATGATAGATTTTTTTCTTATTCCTATCACACAGCTTTTCACTTCACAAGATGTTAACTGAAGGCACGGAGTCATGTGGATTACTTGTGGATTATTGTGATGTTTTTATCAGCTGTTTGGACTCTCATTCTGACGGCACCCATTCACTGCAGGGGAGCCATTGGTGAGCAAGTGATGTAATGCTACATTTTTCCAATTTTTGTTCTGATGAAGAAACATGCATCTACATCTTGGATAGCCTGAGGGTGAGTACATTTTCAGCAAATTCAAAAATTGGGTGAACTATCCCTTTAAAAATGTTCAAGGCTAAAAACGTTTGCTCTTTGCCATTTTCAAAATTGTATATGCAACAGAATAAAAGCGATTTACCTCTCTTAACTAAACAACTATTTTAGCATCAAACGCTTTCAAGATCGAATTATCTGAGCTATGCTATCCATAATCATTTTATAATTCTATACTGTACTCATATTGTGTGTTAGCCCTTTGTTTTTACTTATATTTTTCCAAAGCAATTGTAAGAAACATTTGAGACAAAGTAAATACTGCAATGTTTCATAACTGACATTTCAAATAACTCCATTAAGTCTCCTAAAATTTGGAAGAGCAACAGCAGAGCAGTAAAATCATCATCTGAGTATTCACATAAAGCTACCACTTCTCCAGATAATTTGTGCCAGAAAGTGCTTCGCTTAACTTCATTAATCAATGGTTTCAGACATAAGTGTGCAGAGATATGACTGTCCACACTCAAATTCTCTCTCACTCCTGCAGGTAAAGGGGAAAAAAACTAAGAATTAAAGAAGCATTTAATAAAGTTGGCTAAAACATTAGCATTAACCAACAACTACTTTAACCACAGTGTGTCAAAGCTTGTCAGATTGCTAATCACTTAAAAACACTAAAGGCTGATTTATACTTCTGCATCGGACCTACGCCGTAGCCTTTACGCCGTAGGTTATGCGTCAGTTTTCATTTATACTTCTGCGTCGTTGTCCACGTCAACGTGCAGTACACATGCAAACCGCTAGTCAGCAGTGTCCACGGGCATGTTTCTGGTGTAACTCGCAGTACCACAGCAAAAGCCGAAGAAGAAGCGGCTCGTCGGAGAAGCATTATAGCCGTGACGGCGGCAAATAAATATCAAATCATTAAATCATTATTTAAAACTACAAAAAGGAGACAACAACGGAAAAGGAGATGATGGCATTCTTTCAATCTGCAGAAGGACTTGTACCACGGCAGATCAACATTGTTTGTTGCGGACAACTACTGATGTATAATGCTATGTAGTATCATAAATGATAAGACACTTGTTCTTTGCTTTGTTTTATTTTATATAAGAAGGTGTAACATTAAAATATATTAAAGTGCACATAAAAAAACACAAAACTCAAGAATATACATAGGGAGGGTTTCTAGCAGACCAATCACAGCGCTTGCGGTCTGCGTAGAATTGACGCGCTGTTAGATTTTTGGAGAGGTGCACGTCAGGCTACGGCGTATGCGTGTGCGTCTATGTGTAAGCTATGGCGTAGGTCCGACGCAGAAGTATAAATCAGCCTTAAGTCTCATTTAACTCATTACAAAACTCAAGTATATACATAGGGAGGGGTTCTAGCAGACCAATCACAGCGCTTGCGGTCTGCGTAGAATTGACGCGCTGTTAGATTTTTGGAGAGGTGCACGTCAGGCTACGGCGTATGCGTGTGCGTCTATGTGTAAGCTATGGCGTAGGTCCGACGCAGAAGTATAAATCAGCCTTAAGAGGTAAAACTCCTTTTCTCTCTGTTTGCTTTTTGAAGCACTGCTTGTTAAAAATGTTTTTTGGATGAATGAAAAGATTGCAGCATAAGAGTCATTCTATGAAATGAGTGTTTTTCTAGACTGTAAAGGTGATTTAATAAATTAATTGAAATAATTGAACAAATACTGGCAAAAATAAAACATATGAAAAAGCAATTTAAAGAGTAGTTATTAGCTTGTCTTTGAAGAATTAACTTCATATGTTAAGAATGTTAAAATGTGCATAATGTGATAAAACTGTGATTAGATTAGATTAGATTCAACTTTATTGTCATTGCACATGTAAGGTACAAGGCAACGGAATGCAATGATAAGACGGTACATGCATGATGATGCTACATATTTGAAGAAGGACACAAATGGCACCCATTTATAGAATAAACAATAAATGCAAATTCATTTCAGATTCCATTTGTACTCAAATCGCAATCTTCTCAGGACCCTTAAACTTAATTATGATAGATAATGATGTTGGTTTACTCTTGTTGTGGTTGAAATAAATTTCAACAGATGTGTAATTAAACAAAACACGGATGCTAATATGTTTAGGAGCTGAATAAAGCTTTAATTGGTTCTGAAAAGCCAGAGCCATTATCATCGCTCCTTCCAATTACACCTTATTATTCGAACCCGACATGCCAGCATGTATCACTTGATTTCCAGCCATTGTTCCTACACTCATTAGCTCTTGGACTTAAACTCAATTCAATTAGACAAACAAAAAATTGGAATAACTGCAGATGTTGCCATGTAGCTTAGCAACATGAGCCTTGGTTCTCATTTGTGCATCGTAATCACGAGTCCAGATGGCACAAATTCAGAGAATGATCAGTTACTAATTGGGCAGCTGCCACCTTAAAATCTATAGACATTTAAAAGTCACCAGTTTCTGGTTGGCACATTTATGCACATGTCACTGTGTTACATAACATAATTGGTCTATTAGGCTTGGAGACATATTCCAAGCTTATGTTATCGTATTGTGGGTTGCAGCCACCTAAATGCGTGTATTTTGTGTCTGTGTTGACAGGAAGAGGTATTGTATGAAGTGCAACAAGCTTTATTTGACAAATCCATTATGACCAAAGTGTATCCGTCAATGTCTGTTGCTATACCAACACGCTGAAGCACAACCACCAATAAGGAGGTGGAAGAAAATGAGTTGACTTTTCCCTGCCCCGTGCTCTGTAATTAGTTTCCGACCTCCCGCCAGCCCAGGGAATAGACCTATTTGGCAGGGAAATAGACCTGCTGACCTCAGCAGGCTTGAAGACTTACGACAAAGTTCCTCCAAAGGACTTTTGGCACATCTGCAATATAAGAATACACTGGAGTTCATGTTATCTTGATTTGGACATGGGTGGAGGCAAGACCCGGTCAAAGTGATGAATAATAACAAATGCACTTCCAATAAACTCTTCAGAAAATGTTGCCGTGCCAAGAAGTTTGTTTGTTCACGAGCTTCCAAAATAAATCTTGTGACAGAGAGAGATTTGATTTGAGAAATGTGATATCCTGTTCTGAGCATCAAAATGTTCATTACATTAGTCTCTTTAATAACACTGCTCAAAGCTTCAAATTGTGTGGTATCTTCTTGGAATAGGCCCTCTGTGAAGATGAAGTGAACTTTAAAAATCAGGATTGTTTTTCTGGTCCAAATGTATGTTTTCGACTTTTTTCACAAAACAAGAAAAATAGGAAGAATCCAAATAAAAAGAAATGGAACAATTGATAATAATAATAATAATAATAATTAAAAAAAGAACAATACACATATAAACAAACTCAAAATATGTATTGTTTTAATATATAACAAAATATTATATAAAAGTTGAATATACAATATGAAATATTTTTTATCATTTTCATTTTATATAAAATAGTGTGTTATTGT
>NW_015505292.1:305674-412251 GCF_001515645.1 Sinocyclocheilus grahami
GTGTGTTTTTTTATATATATATATATATATATATATATATATATATATATATATATATATATATAATATGCACACACACACACACACTCATATAAAATGATAAATATTTAGAAAGTATTTTTTTTATTTTTATTTTTTTAAATGTTTAATGTTGTGTGTGTGTGTGTGTATATATATATATTTAAATAAAGTGAACCAAACATCAGCGCGCACGCCTCTGTGTCACCGTTGGAACGCGACTAATGTACAAAACCTACAATTTACACAATAAGTAATAGTTTAGCATTCAGATACGTTACATCGCAAATATGGAAATATTATGGAATATTTGGATTTGTGCTGAATGAGAGAGGTAGGATACACGAGCACAAAGCTCCATTTCGCAAACAGTTGAGTGCACAAGCCTTTAAAGTATACTCCTTTGCAGTGGCGGCTTGTCGGGGGAGGCAGGGGAGGCACAGCTTCCCCATAATTTTGAGGTGAAAACGGGAGGAGGACGATTTAATGTGAATCACAATTCATTTCAGTTCATGTCTCAGAATGTGTATTTTTTTTGGTTTGTAATTTCACAGTTGTAATACCATAATGGGAAAGTACCGCTTTTCTATCGTGAATGTGCTAAATCTGCTGATGTAATTGCAACTGCTACGTGATAGAGAAGGGTAGGGGGAGGCCGGGGGAGACGCTGAGCTCTGGTGCCTCCGTTGGTAAAAAAAATGAGCCAATCACCATTGAGTGTTCACTTTCAGCGCTGAGGAGTGTTGAGAAAAGAAACCTGGTAAGGGAGGCTAGCCTCCCTTCTGATATCAACCAATCATCATCACAGAGACGTAAATTACGTGATATTAGTTTGAACGTCTGCTGCTGCGCTGATAATGTACCAAGTACTTATGATGAGTAGCGATATAAGTACTTGTCCAAAAAACTACTTGAGTAAGAGTAAAAGAGTATCCTATTTAAAAGTATTCATGAGAATTGAGTAGTGAGTACTGAGCTGTGGATTCTACCCCCTCATAATAAACGCTGTACACCACAATTTATACATTCTAAAAACATTGTACATTCTGTAATTCACATTTTCTTGTTTGTCATAAAGAATGAAGAGTATCTATCATCCAGCAGTTTTAATTTTGACTGCCAACTCTTTAAAATACATTAAAACAGCACGGAAACAGAATTCAGTTGAAGAAAAGATGAAAGTTATTCTCAATACAATCATCCCCATTTAAATCATAAAGTTTGAAAAAATAGATTTAAAATCATGTGTAAGGCCACTGAGACAGCATGCAAATACAGACAGTGCAAATTTGAACACCATTAGAAACTCATAGTTCAGCATCACACACCATGATATGGGTTAAAATAAGAGCCCATTTCTCTCCAAAACGGTGCCAGTTTTAGCGTTTTGCAATAAAGAAATAAGAATAACTAAACTTGATAATTTGTTACAATTTTAACATAAATGCACTTCTAGAAGGATGGCATCATGCCATACCTTTTACACATTTACTCTAATTGTTATGCTGTTAATACAATTTGTAAGGAAAAATGCATTAAATAGCAAAGTATTTCTGGGGAAACTTTTTCAAAGGAAAACACACACACAGCCACAACCGCGCGCGCGCATGTCTCTTTGCTGAGCCGCAACGGTCTCGCTGAATCAGCAGCATCCACAACTGAATGGAACAAAAAGTGTTGAACTTGAAAATTGTTTAAGCGCGAGTGCACTTCCTAAATGAAGGCGGATTGTATCAAATGGATAAAAAAATTTTAATAAAAAAAACGTTTATTAACGAGCTGCAGTTTTATTACATCACGCGCTGGCACAGATGCAGTATATTAATGCCACGGGTCATCAATAAGGTGCAGATTGGTCCTCAATTTGTGTTTCCCACAGTGTTTCCAACACACTTTTTCACAGCGTGCATCACGCGCTCAAACTCATCAAAAGTCAACAAGTTCAACAACAACTTATCCAAGTGACTGCTGCAGAACGCACGCGAGAGAGAGACAAGGCAGCGCAGATCGTGCGTCTCATAAGTGAGTGGGAATTTACCGAACGTGGCACTTGCGTGAGTTAACGGTGTATGCAATACCCACAACCTCACACCAAATTTCAGGCCGTGTAGATAGGCCTAAAATCATTTAGTAAGCAGAAATCCGAAATTTACCTTAACATATTAAGTTAGAGGAAGATGCGACTGAATTGATGCTTGAATAATGCACTTCCAGCAGCCATGATAAACAGTTGGCGGTTAAAGTTTTCTATGCACAATTTGATTTGACGAAAGTCACGAGACCTATTACTATCTCTCTATCCAATCACGTTGATGGATAAAAAATGTAATTAAAATAAGCATGTAATGACCACAAACGGAGGAAAATAGCGGAGTAAAATTACTGATACGTCACTTAAAATGTACTCAAGTAAAAGTACACCATTTTTTAAATACTCAAAAAAGTACAATTACTGATAAAAAAACTACTTAATTACTGTAACGTGAGTATTTGTAATTCGTTATTTCACACCCCTGTATATATATATATATATACATATATATATAATTCTTTTCAGACACCAGTTGCTTGTCGTTTAAATTGGCCTTTGAACTTAGCTTTATTGCATGGCAAAAAAAAGTGTTACCTTGCCAAAGCACTGACAGAGCCCACTGATCTAATGGCGTTGTTGAGCACTCCAAATGCAAACTTTGCATGCAACAAACAGGCAGCAATTGACAGAACTCTGATCTAGTGGCATACAGGCATCATCAGATTGACAGTACTCAGTCTAGCCCAATAATGTTGGGGGATCCAGTGGGGGCGGCAGTCATATTTCAGGGTGACCGTGCTCCTCTTTATCACAACCCTGCTAAAAGTGCCAGTACGTGCGCTCATTGGTGCCCCTTCAGCTGGTGGCGCCCTAGGCGACCGCCTAGCTCGCCTATGCCTAGAAACGGCCTTGGCTACAGCAGTCGGCTTAATTAAATGGCGCAACAGGCAGCTCTCTTTTAACACAGACCTTTAAGAAGGGATGGATGTTTGCTTCAAGTGATAGGCCAGGTAAGTGAAATTATATTATCTTGCTGTATGTGTGTTGTTTTCTTTACGTTTTCTGACTAAAAGCAACCAAAAAGCCATTGTAAAGTGGTTAAGCAAATAATAATAATAATAATAATCGGCAGGGATCCCAGACCAATACAATTAGTGTGCCTCCTCTATTTTAAAACCCATGAGCCACCACTGCTCCTTTGTCAGTCTGTGAGAGACGCATTCAAAATCAGCACATAGTCACTGTCTACTGGGCTTTGTTTTCACGTGCGCAACTCATGGCATTCGCTGTTCTTCTGCTGGCAGCCGGTTATCAAACAGCGTTGCATTGCTGCGGGCGCCCCCTTCTGGATTGGGGGTGAATTGCCTGTATTTGTTGTAAGCCCTCATGCACCAAACAGAGATATCTGTACTGTGACGGTTCAGTACGAATACATGTATCGTTCCACCCCTAATATATATATATATATATATATATATATTCACCATTCACTTTTTTGTTTGTTCACAACTACTTTCACTTTTTTTTTTAAATGTTGCTCCCTTATTTTCACAGGGCATCATCAAACCTTTTCAGTGCAATTACTCAGCATTTAAAACTTTCTTTACTTCCTATTTGAATTCATGCAGTATCCACTTGGGAGGCTAGCTAGGCAAAATACAGCTTGCATGTCTAACTCAAGCTAAACGAATTAGCAGTACATTCAGACGTGACACTTTGTAGCTCTATGGCACCCAGGCTCTATACAGATGCAAATAAACTTTCCTCTATGTAGTGCACTACCCAAGCCATCGCTCTGTAATTGTCTTGTCTTCTGCACATTACACATCCAAACGCTGCTAATAGGAAGTGACACATGAGTTAACCGAGTCAAGCAATTAAGATGGAGGATTAATGAAAACCCCAGTGAACCCTTATGTCCCACAAAAATGTCATTCAGAAGTTGAGGACAATGAAACCATGGAAGTGGGAGATTTCACTTTGTGAAAGCATCAGGTAAACAAAAGAATGACGGAAAACAAAACTAATGGATCAAATTTCAAGGCATATATTCAACACTGAATCCGAGAAAAATGGTTTAAAGGATTTTGGACTGAATCTAGATGGCTTTGATACCAGATTTCTCGGAATCTGATCATACAAGATTGTATTTTGCTTAATTTGGACTAAATTTGGCTAAACTACATGCGATTCCACAGAAGTACATTCAAGTTACCATTTCAAAAAGGTTGATAACTACACTGAAGTTGTTTAAGGAGGTAATATCTTTATAAATGCATAATATTAGACAAAACTATTTAATTTAATTAGACCATTTATCTGGCATAAAAACATCTGAGTTGGCATGACAGAATTAAAATAAATTTAATTTAGCACAAAAGTAGAAAAGCAAACAAAAAAGGAACAAATAACAATAACAAATCATTTTTAACAGCGGTGTTAAAAATAAATAAATGAAACATTTGTAACAAAAAATAAATAAAACTATATTCATTAAAATTTATAGAAAAAAGAAGCCTAAGTCTACAATGACAATAAGCAACAGTAAAACATGAATTAAGTTGAATCAAATTGATTGTGAAAGTCATTTCAACTTAAACTGACTTAGGAAGTCGTTTGTTGCCATGACTTTTTGATCATATTACTACCTGTAACATGTCTGTGCCATACCCAAATCAAGAATTAACGACCATTTCTACAGCCATTGCAAAGATACAGCAGAGTAAGATCGAGAGCGTCTATTTACCTCAGCAGCAACCAATCTCGCATTCTCACAACATCAGCAATAGCCTACTAAAATGACAATATTAAACATAAAACTTTTAATAACATAACAAATAAGACATACCCGCGTTGTAACAAATAAATAAAAGGTTTTTGGATTTTTCCCCTTACTTCAAACAAATACTTAGTT
Organism: Sinocyclocheilus grahami; assembly: GCF_001515645.1. Taxonomy (NCBI): domain Eukaryota; kingdom Metazoa; phylum Chordata; class Actinopteri; order Cypriniformes; family Cyprinidae; genus Sinocyclocheilus; species Sinocyclocheilus grahami. Next base: position 310,639 of record NW_015505292.1, read on the forward strand.
TGGCTCATTATTATTATTATTCATAAAAAAGGCTATAGGCTACAAATGTAAAATTCACTTATATTAAACTTTGATCTTATATTAACAATATGCATAAGGGAAATGTGTTTTACCCGCATTGTAACACAAATAAATAAACTGTCACAACACACACACTGGGGAGCACAGGAACGAACGCGGAGACAAGGAATAAAGTAAATTTCTAAGATTTAATAAGTAAAAGCTGGGAATACAGAGACACAGGACACACTGAGGACACAAAATGACATTCGACAGCGGACAGGAAACAAGGGGCAAAACACATCTTATATAAACAGAAATTAATGGGACACACCTGGGATCAATAGAACTAAATGGGAATAGGAACAGGAAAAAACAAATATGGGCATAAACATTAACCTGGAGCACATGGGGAAGAAAACACAACACGAGACATGGAACAAAGTCTGACATAAACGGTCTTTGCATTTCCCCTTTCTTTAAAACGATCGTAGTTTGTGGTTCATTATTAGTCTATTAATTAAAACACATCAGCCATAAAATAGTACAATGGCAAATTCGCATAGGCCTATAGGCCTATTAAACATCTTACTTTTATTAACAAAATGAATAAGACGGATATAGCCTACTTGCGTTGTAACCCAAATAAATAGGGTCTTTTAAAACAAATTACCTCTTTTAAAAACAAATGCTATAGTTATTTTTTTTTGTTTATTTATTTATTTTTTACATTTTTTAATGAAAACACAGCAACAATAAAGACAAACTCAAGTGTTGCATGTTACCGGCAAATTTATACTATCTTTATGTATTTTGTTACTCCACAGCAATATATAAATCCAAGATAAAGAGCAGGTATGCTAAACCGAGACAAGGCATCATAAAGATGTCAAGTTAGGAGACTGTTTATGCCGCGCATTAAGGATAAGACTGATAAGATATCACTTCCTATACGTGGTACAGCTGCAGTGACTAGCTAATCTGCTTTGACGTGAAGAAGCCATAACAGTCTCCATCACGCTTATAAGCGCAGACAGGATAACGTACATATACCTCAGGCTAGATTAACCCAGACAGGAATACATTCTCTTGGATTTTTAGGACTTAAATCCGAAGCTTACAATCAAGAATGTGGAAAACAAATAATCTAATATATGTACAAAACATTTTGTAGAAGAAACGTAAGAGCGGCCGTACAAGCCATAATTCATTCTGGTACTCTCACACACTTACATTCTCCTTACACATGCATACATTTCTACTCTCACACAAACATACATTCTCCTTTCACATACATACATTCTTGCTTTCACACACTTACATTCTCCTTTCACATGCATACATTTCTACTCTCACACAAACATACATTCTCATTTCACATACATACATTCTAGCTTTCACACACTTACATTCTCCTTTCAGATGCATACATTTCCTTGGATTTTTAGGACTTAAATCCGAAGCTTACAATCAAGAATGTGGAAAACAAATAATCTAATATATGTACAAAACATTTTGTAGAAGAAACGTAATAGCGGCCGTACAAGCCATAATTCATTCTGGTACTCTCACACACTTACATTCTCCTTACACATGCATACATTTCTACTCTCACACAAACATACATTCTCATTTCACATACATACATTCTAGCTTTCACACACTTACATTCTCCTTTCAGATGCATACATTTCTACTCTCACACACACATACAGTCTCCTTTCACATACATATATTCTTGCTTTCACACACATACATTCTCCTCTTATATATATATATACTGTATATATATAGAATGTATGTATGTCTGAAGAAAATATGTGTATGTAAGAGAAATTAACTTAAATGATTTTAGCAAATGGCTGCAATATAACAAAGAGTGAAAAATTGAAGGGGGTCTGAATACTTTCCGTACCCACTCTCCTCTTATATATATATATACTGTATATATATAGAATGTATGTATGTCTGAAGAAAATATGTGTATGTAAGAGAAGAATGCATGTATGTGTGAGAGAGAGTATTGTGGAAACGGAAGGAGTATAGTGGAAACGGAAGGCAGGTCAGGCACGATCAGGGTCACCGGGACAGGTTCTGATCAGTATGGCTGAGGTAGATGAGGAGGCCACAGAAGTATTTCAGGATACTATGTGGGTTTAAAAAATAAAAAAATAAATATTATCATCGTGAAAAGGTTACATTGCCTCGTCCCTTGAGCGAGTTGTGATTGAGGATGCGGGCTCAGCCTCAGTCGTGTTGCCAGATACATGTATTATAAGCGTCTATGGATTTTTTTTTCTCACTTAATTTAGGAAGTGAATAAAGTGGGAGGTTGCAAGTTAGGGACAGATTTGGACTCAAGATTTGGACTCATTGCGGTTTATTTATTTTTAGATTATTTTGTTTGTTTTTCAATACCTGGCAACACCGGCACGCGGGCAGGTTATTCCTGACAGGATGCAATTTGGTAACACAAACGTAATGATCATCATGATATATTATCTGTAAGACAGATGCACTGAAGACGGACACAAAGAGGAGAGAATAGTCGCGCAAGCAGTGAAATGTATGTGAAAGCAGAAATGTGTGTATGTGTAAGGAGAATGTATGTGTGTGTGAGAGAGAGTAGAAATGCATGTATGTGAATGGAGAATGTAAGTGTGTGAGGGTAGAATTGCATGTATGTGAAAGGAGAATGTATGTGTGCGAGAGAGAGTAGAAATGTATGTACAGTATGTGAATGGAGACTGTAAGTGTGTGACAGTAGAAATGCATGTGTGTGAGAGTACAAATGCATGTATGTGAAAGGAGAATGTAAGTGTGTTAGAGTGCCAGAATGAATTATGGCTTGTACGGCCCCTCATAGAAACGACAGAAGTCACAGATAAACAATCATCAGATTTCATATCCTGAAGCCCCACTGACTTTCATTTTCTATGAGTGCTTTTGTATCTTGTTTTGTAATTAGTTTCTCTTGTATGAGAGCAGTCTGATACCTCCCTAAAAAAATCAGCCATGCTTTACATTCAATAAAATGACTAAACAAAATGAAAATAAATTCTATGCTGAGAGAGAAAAAAAAGCAATGTTTAATCATTTTGTCTTTCAAATGCCATGCCACAAAGCCCCCGAGCAAAAAGTTCAGGCATAATTGCTAATTCATATGGCCGGCGTGATGTTGATTGCATACGTGTTGGACCAGAGGGCAATTCATTTGGAATTTTGTCACATCTAACAAACAACAGGTGTGTTGTTGTGTTGGGTTTTGGTGAGCTGTTGTCATTTGGGGGTTGAGGTAAAGGTTATTAAAATAAACGTTTAACACGGGGATGCATTTTTATGAATGGTGCTCAGGGCTGTGTAATGCATATTCATTGTTTTAATCTCGTTAAGCAAGCAATCCCTCGACATGTAATGAGCATGCAGATCAGATATCTAATCGTGTGGCTTATCGCTAGCTCCTCAGAGGCAATTCTTCATTGTCAGGCCGGCAAATATCCCACAGATTAGCTGCAGGCTAGATAGTATGATGCCCAGTTTGGCTAAATAAAATATAAATGTAATCCATGGATATGTGATATGGTCAGTGAAACGTAGCAACGGTATGCAGCTTTTTTGCTTTCACAATGTTCAGTATTTAAATGTGTAAATCATCAGTAAATTAAAGGGGTCATATGACGTTGCTAAAAAAAATAACAACATTATTTTGTGTATTTGGTGTAATGAAATGTATTTATGCGGTTTAACTAAGGTTAAAAAAACATTATTTTCCACATACTGTACATTGTTGTTTCTCCTCTATGCCCCGCCTTTTTGAAACGCGTTGTTTTTTACAAAGCTCATCATCTGAAAAGCGAGGTGTACGCTGATTGGCCAGCTATCCAGTGCGTTGTAATTGGCCAAATTCCTCAAGCGTGTGACGGAAATGTTACGCCCCTTACCATATTGTGATGCCGTGTCCCGGCGCAACGAGACAAAACCAATAAAACCCATTATAAACTAGGCATTTGTTGCATCCAGTGGGGACATAATTACTGATTATAATGACTTATACTGTCTTTTTACACGCTGCGTTGCATCGCGCCGCGTAAACATAAAACCATGTCTGCATTTGTGATCGGAGCAATGACAAACAACAAGTGCTACTCTACACTGCTCAAAACTCACGTTTGAATCGTCAGTGTCAAATCCTTTAAATATGAACGTGTACTTGCAGGCTGTGAGTCAGCATTATTTGTCAGAAAACTGGCATTATAGGCTACTCTCCCAGGAAACAATCCTTGTCCTTGTCCTTGCACACACACGAATATATGGGTTAAACTGTTCTGGAACAGTGTTGTAAATACAACTTAACCACTGATTATTAGGCCATGTCCACACGTACACAGGTATTTTTAAAAACAGCATTTTTCCTTCTTCCGTTTTTAAAAAAAATCTCTGCCCACATGAAAACGCAAATGCATGCTATGATTTGCTGTCAAGAGCATGACAAACCAACAGGTGGCGATATAATCTCAAACCATGTTGGCCAATCAGAAGCCTGAAAAAGTTTCCAGTAGGCGGAGATAACAGTGCAGGCTCTGACGTCACAAGCCCAAAACTCCGGTTTTGCTGTCTACACGATAACACTGTAACCGGAGATTTTGAAAATCTTCACCCTGGCAGGAGTTTTCAAAAATGTTCGGTTTCAGTAACCTGGTGCTGCGTTTGCGTGTGGACGAACTGCTAAGCCGCGTAGAAAAAGCTGCGGTTTTAAAAATAACTGCGTTCGTGTGGACAGGGCCTCAGTCGTGTCCTCTTTTGGAAGGCCAAACAAAGTAGTTTCGCTTTCACAACGAAACACACAGCATCTTCACAACATGGCGGCGACGGCAACAATATTACAGCGAGAATCAAAGTTACGTCTTCTTTCTTTGCGTGAACATTTGGGTGGCGTTATGCAATCTTCCCACATAGTGACGTAGACATGTGGGGGCGCTTAAACGAGGCGTTTTAGGTGGGCGTGGACGAGTCTTAACTTTTATAAAGAATATCTTTTTGGGTTTGAGACTTTAGTCTTTGCAACTTTAGGGATCTTATCTATTCACAAACAGTTGTAACACTCCAAAGAGAAAGGAAAACTTGAAATCGCATCATATGACCCCTTTAAGCAGAGATGGACTCTGGCCATCATCAGAAATAGGGTACTCAATAGGGACTGACAAAAAATATTGATTAAATTAATAAAATAAAATAAAATAAAAATGTCATATCAAAGTCAATTTTTTAAATAATAATGCAAATATTTAAATAGTGTTAACAAGTCTAATTAATTTTATGCATTTTGCCATATCAGTCTCAATGTATTTTTAAAAATAAAAACTTTACAAAAGTTTTATTAAGTCTCATCTCATCATCTTATACATTTATATGCAATCAATACTATAATATTTATATTATAATTTAAAATATCATATTATTTATTTTAAAAAATCAAAAAGTCTCAATACATTTAAAATATATTAAAAAGTCGTATCAAGTCTCATCTAGTTTATGCATTTATATAAATAATATAGAAATATATAAAATGCAAATAAATACATAAATTACTTTAATAAATTGCACCTGAAAAACAGCTGGATTACAGGGCTGCAAATGTACCCTAAATAAAGCTTTCATTCACACTTTGGATAAACTTATATTTCCCAAAAATATAAATTACCTCCTCTCACATAATTTTTTCTCACATTTTCTGACAATATCTGTGTAACAAAACGTATTCTGAGATTGTAATCAATCTAGATAGTAATAGATCTAGGAACAGAACTATCACAGCAAAAACGTTTGTATGCAATAATGCATCATTAATTTAAACGTATTAGCTTGGAGAATAACAATTTGATTATTTCTACTTGCATAACTAACATCTCTTACTTCACAAAACTAACACACAGACTTCATTTGCACTGCACTTTTTTTCAACCAAGGCAATACTTGACTGGTATCTAGCACTGTGACTGAATCAGCACTTTGTTTGTAATTGCATTACCTTCTCATTCGTACGTGGGATTCAGCCATTTAACCTTAGCTACCTGCTTTGGTAATTGCCACTTATGTAATCCGAACTTTCTTTTCTCAAAGTCACTTTGGCAAGAAACTGTCTGCCAAGAATAAACCCCTTCATGTCCAGCCAAAGTGCTTCTATTCTATAACAAGCTTGAGCTAAACAATTTTCACAAGAACCAATTAGCATAAATTACTATGTAAATACCTTGATTATTCCTTGAGTAAATTAATAGGGAAAGTGACAACCCATTGTTGTTTCTCATGCAGAACTCTGTCAGTTGGCCTTTTAGAGTTTCCTCACTGTCACCGTCATTATCTCCAAATGATTTGTCTCATCTGGATCATTGCTCAAGTACTTATTTCACGAATATGAATGATTTAAAACTTGATCTCTGACACCTATTTGAATATGCACACCACATACCCTGCATCAGATGTTTTCATGGGATTTAAAGGGATAATTCACTCAAAAATGAAAATTCTGTCATCATTTACTCATCCTGAATGTTGGTACCAAACGATTTTGGTTAACACTGATGTATAAAAATACTATGTTCCACAGAAGAGATGAAGTCTTAGAATTTTGGAATGACATTAATGTGTGTAATTGATGACAGTTTTTATTTTTGGGTGAATTGTTCCATTAATTAACAAGAAAAAAAGTAATAAATATTCAACTGTTCTTAGTTTTCAAATTGACAACCCATTGGAAAAGTTACAAATAACTAATCGGCTTGAATGACACATGGCATAATTAATGAACCCCGACATGCATAAATCAGCCGACGTCTGTTCATAATGCCTCAGCCTAATGAGTACAGAGCTGAGAGCGAGCGATCAAGGATCCATCAAACTCAGCAGCTCAGGAGAACATATCTGCCAACAGGCCCACCAGTGGATGGTGACATTATCTGTCTGATCCTGACCACATAGACAACCCCAGAACTACACACATGCAAACAAATACTCTCCGCGCTGTCATGCCCTTAGGTGCTTCATTAACACCTGTGCAAATCAGAACAAAAAGATAAAAAAATCCCCCTCCAAGAAAAAATTCACAATCCATATTTAGAGGTATCTGTGTTTGAAATATACACTACAATTCAAAAGTACTTTTTTTCAAGAAATTGTGACACTGAAGACTGGAGTAACGGCTACTAAAATTCAGCTTTTCCATCACATGAATAAATTACATTTTAACACATATTAAAAAGAGAAAACAGCTATTTTAAATTCTAATCATATTTCACAATATTTGATGCATTTTTGATCAAATAAATGCAGTCTTGGTGAGTAGAAAAGACTTATTTTAAAAACATTTAAAAATCTTACCAAACCTAAACTTTTAAACTGTAGTGTAACTGGGAAAATAATTACAATTAATACATTTTACCAATAATTTCTTAATTTATTTTCTACATTCTATATGTTGTGATTTCATTAAGCAAATTCACCTTAAAAAGTGAATAATACTGTAAATACAGTAAATTAGGATCAGTTCATATAAGATGTATTCAAGTTAAAAGTATATTCTTACAGACAGACACATCAGCAGAGAAAATACTGTACCTGTAGAGCAAGCTCACTGTTCGTGATGCTCGAAATATTGGAAGAAAATTCTAAACATTGAATTTGGGGTGGAGGTTTATAAGAATGTATCTCTGAAGGGAACTGACTGTCTTCAGAAAAGTTTCGATGGTATTTTCTTTTCATCTTACCTCCGTATAATACACATTAAAGAAGTGCAGTGCAGCTTTTGTTTTTTTTTAGGCCAGTTCAGCCTGTAATAGAGCAAATCAACAGCTTGCTCATGTACTCTTTCATTCTTTCTTGTCTCTTCCTTAAAGAAAAAAAATCAGCAATCGGTATCAGAATCAGCCAGCAATCGGAATAGTCCATGAAAAATCAAGATCGGTGCACCTCTAATTTTTGTAGATCGCCTACTGGTTAGTTTCCTCAAACAGTCATAACTTTGTCTAACTATTAACAGCAAGTCAAGACCATGTGAGCGCACTGATCCACTTAAACTGGTATACACAGAATGTATACTCACACATAAACACACACAGTGTTAGTGTGTACCTGGTATTCCCTATGTTATGGGGTTTAAATGTGTGTGTGCACACATGTGTGTGTGTATTTTGAACAACAATGTATACATATATATGGGTGCTGTTCGACTGGGCTGATTCTGATCGTAGTGGTGGGCTGTTTGGACCAAAAATGGCCAGGGCTGATTTTCTGTCCCAGTCCAGCCCTGGTTGTATTCTGCTTGTCGAGACTATAGCTATAAGCTATAAAGTGGGTTTTGCACCCAAGCATCTGGCATGGCTCAAAATGTGAAGACAGTACAGCACTACCTTAAAGACATTTGACACCTCCGCGAAAGTCTGTTTCTTTGACGTGCAGCTTTCATGCCTCATGTTTTTCAAGACAGACTGAAAAAAAGAGCTGCGATGGACCTGCTGACCCGACAGATGTGGCTCAGCCCAAACCAAGCTCCCCAGTCCCCCGATCCTTGATTTTAAGTGGAGTCCAACAAATGATCAAGACATCTCAGGAAACATTTCCAGTTTAGGCAATGGACTTAATTTGAACAAATCATTTAAAATGTTTATTTAGACTGTCACATTTGATTTAGTGTTAATGTACCATTTCATTCTTGAAACTGAAGTGATACTGAATGCTAAAATGATTATATGTCTTCTCCAGTTATTTAATTTCAGATTTGGACATTTTGTAAGAGTAATCTTTTTTTTCTGTGCAAAAATGGCCAGGGCTGATTTTCTGTCCCAGTCCAGCCCTGGTTGTATTCTGCTTGTCGAGACTATAGCTATAAGCTATAAAGTGGGTTTTGCACCCAAGCATCTGGCATGGCTCAAAATGTGAAGACAGTACAGCACTACCTTAAAGACATTTGACACCTCCGGACCTTCTTTGACGTGCAGCTTTCATGCCTCATGTTTTTCAAGACAGACTGAAAAAAAGAGCTGTGATGGACCTGCTGACCCGACAGATGTGGCTCAGCCCAAACCAAGCTCCTCAGTCCCCCGATCCTTGATTTTAAGTGGAGTCCAACAAATGATCAAGACATCTCAGGAAACATTTCCAGTTTAGGCAATGGACTTAATTTGAACGAATCATTTAAAATGTTTATTTAGACTGTCACATTTGATTTAGTGTTAATGTACCATTTCATTCTTGAAACTGAAGTGATACTGAATGCTAAAATGATTATATGTCTTCTCCAGTTATTTAATTTCAGATTTGGACATTTTGTAAGAGTAATCTTTTTTTTCTGTAAGTAATGGTAGCTTTTCAACTCAAAAGTGCCTAGTTCCTCTCCTTCCATTACTTTCAGCGAAGAATCCAATGAAGCATGTTTCAAAACAGTCCAAATGAAAGACCTTTACAATCTCCTCTGTCCACATCTTCCTCTTTAAAGGAGTTGAAGTCTGTCTTCCACCACCTGTCACTCTCCCCCTCATTCGTCTTGAAGCTCTACAGCCAATCATCTCTCAGTCTGACAGGACCGCAGTGGGACTATTACAGGCAGGGATGTGAGTTTCTGCTGGAAGTCAAACAGTGCTGAAAGCCTGATCTGTAATGGTCGATACAGCTTAAACTAATAACAAGAACAAAAGTACCTTTTTTTTATTTTTATAAGATACGGCACTATGGAAGTACCATGTTTTTGGGACTAATATTAGAAACATGATAATCATTTAGTATCATGGTATAATGTCCAAGTACCAAGCAGGAATGCACAATATTAAAATTCTAACCCAATGCAGATTATTATTGTTATATAAATTATGGCAGCTAACTAACAAGTTGCTGATATTAAATTTCTATACAGTTCTGTCAACAACAAAAAAATACTACAAATGAAATAAGTAATGAAATGTAATTAATTTAATACATTTTAAGTTAAATGTAAAAGTAATTTTAATGTTAAATATAATTAAGTATAATTACATTTTAAATTAAATTATTCTAACAAAAAATGTGGGAAAATAAGAATGATGAACTAAATATCCAATAATATCAACCAAAATGTATATGCTGGGGTTGTTTTTTTATTATAGTTGACTAAAACTACAACCATAAAAAACCTTCGTTACTTGAAATAGAATTAACTTGAACTCAAATTAAATATGGAAAAATTCAATTAGTTGCCAAGGCAACATTTCTCATTTTCACTTATTTTAACTAACATAACTAAAACTATATATATAGTTTTATAGCTTTAACAAAAATGTCAGTGATTCTAACTGATACCAACACTGATACACAAGTTACCATTAATAAAATAAACGAATTACAAAACATTTCTAATATTGGTCAATAACCTATATATTGTGCATTTCTTTTAGAAAGACAAACATTATTGGCTTTTTATAATGTGCACCAATAAAAGTAAATACAATTAAAATTAACATTAAATAAAATGTACATGGTGTTTGCATAGAAATATGTCTTAGCAGTGTGTGGACACAACTACCCTACATTGATAAAAATCCATTCTCTCTGTTTTTCTAATCCCCCAAAAACCTAAACAGTCTCAATTATCAAGCCGTTTTGATTTTCTGAGCAGTATGCCCTGCCCATGACCAATGACGGACTGTCCTGTATTAGCATATCTCCGCTCAGCCAGTTGTAAACTGTCCTCCCCTTTCTCCGCGCTCGACCAGCTGTAGCAACAACAATTTCTCGTAAGCAATGCAGGTGTTTTGTAATTGGATGTAAAAGTGAACATAAGGCTGTATTCACACCGCAAGTGTGAGCAGTGCATGAACAGCGGGGTTTTTTTTCAGAGTGCATATTAACAAATTAGTGCATTAACACCGGGAGCTGGAGAAGCGCGTGAGCGTCAAGCAGGAGTGTCGTGTGAGCAGCACTGAAGCAGTACAGTGTTAAGCGGCAACATGTGTAAGAGTCTTCATTTTCTCCCGACGTCAGAGCCACTGAGGACGCAGTGGATTAGATTTGTTTTTGATGATAACGCACCACTGAATACACAAAGAAAGAGAAGAGAGGGGTGGAGTGAGCATTAGCTCATTATAATTTAAAGAGACATGCACCTAAACGGGTCACTGTGAACAGAGCTAATTTTGACAAGGTAAAAAGGGTGGTGTTTTACATGACTATTGAGGAATTTTAAACAAAGTATGTTGCAGACATTTCATGAAGACCCTAAAGAATCATATCATCTTGTGGAAAATGAGCATCCGATGTCCCATTTAAATAAAAAAGTAATTTGATTATGATTCTACAATTAATAAATCACATAATATTAGATAAGCACCTTTACATTTTAAATTCCTAATTGTAAAAAGTACCATGACCATGAAGCTTAATTTTTTCAAATCTGCTTAAAATTCAGGAATGGCGTTACTGTGTAACAGGTGTTTTGACCTGCCATCAATCCCAAAGACAGTCCATTCAAATGTGCATCAGCTCTTCTGACACGCACGCTAAAATCGTAACAGGTTTCTTTTTTAATTGTTTGCTGTCTTGGCTGGCCTTTTGAGTATGCAGGCTTCTCAGCTGTCAGTCAGCAGTGTGTATGAGCTTTGGCCTTGTCAGTTTGTTTTGTGCACTGTCTGACCTCTCTCTGAATGATATGTGTTCTTTCGGGCCTCCCAGAGGGCTAGCACAGAGCCGTACAAACCAAATTACGGAAGATTACTGTCAGTTGCCGAGGTCTCATTTACATAGGGAAAACAAGGCAGGGAAAAAGGGCCATTATTGAAAACGGATTTATGAGGGATCCCTCATGAATTAAAGAAAGTGCATTGCATAATGTGGCTTTATTGTGTTTTGTCCAAGTGCCGGGTTATGAAGACTGTACCGACTTAGAGGGAGTCGAGCGACCTGGATGTACCCTCTGAATCTCAATATGGGAATGCTAGCCATTCTTTTACATTCTTTGGATGCTGGAATGGAGAGTCTAGCTCTTGTTCCTCTGGGGAATGAACATTGTGAAACACCATGTGTGTCCACTGAATCCTGAAATATCGGCAGCCTGTCTTTTATAAACATCTATACACCACTGCTATGGCTCTCAGCATGCTAATTTCTGCAGGAACAACAGGGTTATACTTTGGTCATTCGCAGCAGCTCTAGTTTGACACTTGATTGCATTATAAATATTTGGTGTGCATACAACATTTAAAATATGAAGACAATAATATGCATGGCTTTTTAGAGTTCTTTATTTAGTTATAACATTTATTTTAAAAAAACCTAAATATTTCAGTGAATTATGTCATTAAATAAAAAATAATTAATGAAATAAACTTAAATTTAATAATTATAACAACAAATGTAATTAAATGTAATTTAATGTTAAATAAAATAATTCTAAGAACACATGCACAGTAAAAATGGGGGAAATTAGCATGATCAATTCCATTGAGTAATACTGACTGAGACACACACACAATGCTAACAAATACCAATAAAAAACACCACTAATTATTGTAATTGTAATTATTAGAAAACTTTAAAAATACGAAGACAATAATTTACCTTTTCTGAGTTCTTATTTAATTATAACAATTAATTATATTAAATTTGATTAAATTCTAATTCTTAATATTTTTTTTGAATGTGAAGTTGTGATGCCATTTTGCAGCAGTTCTAAGATAAAGAGTTATATGCAAATAGTTCCCTTCATTTACATAACATATTTAAATATTCAATATTATTATGTTACATTACATAACATAACATATTTAAATATTCAATATTATGTTTCATGTTTTCTACAAGAAGTGCAGAGAGAAAAGTGCTTGTTATTTTAAAATAACTGACATCATCTTATAAATATTCACGATATAAATACTCATGAAACAAGGCAAAATTATGATATACCTTATAAACTGTCACCTCAATATTTGACATGAATTATAACATGAATCACTTCTCACTCATTTTGAGCCAAAGAACTAAGTGAACCTAATACTACAAGACAAGAACTTGCTCAATGTGAAAGCACAATCAACAACTACTAATGCAAACATATTAATAATAAATGCCGCAGTGCACGCTGGGAACAGGACAAATGGGACTATTTGTGAATGACTATTTGAACGCAAAAATATGCATTAATCAAACTCACTTGCTATACTTGTTGGTTTGACTTTAAAAAAGTATGTAATAATCATTTCTTGTGTCCCAGAAATTTGAAAGCTTTGGAAGAGTAAGTAAAACAAACAAAAAAAAAAAAAATATTGAAACAAAATATTATTTAGTTAGAAGGTTTTTTCCCCAGTTTGGTAAGAGCTAGAGTCCAATTTTAAATGTCTATTTTCAATTCGAATAGTCAAAGAGATGCTGTAGACTTTGAAGGGTTGTATGGTAGCTAAGATTCCCTTTAAAGTATTTTGCCTCAGAGATGGAAAAAAATGAGAGCACATCCTGTAACATGTCAGATGTGAGTGCTTAGCGTTTGCTTTTTTCGCTTGACAGACTTGGGAGACTTGGGGCCGAGTGGTTCGCAGCAATTTCCTCTGAAACGCAGAAGTGGGGTTCAGACGAAAGTGAAGGAGGACGTGGTAGGTGGTCCTGCCTCATCTCATACGAAGAGGTCTGGCAGGCTTCTAATGGAGCACCCAAAAATAAAGATGTATTCTCTACATAGATAGATAGATATATAGATAGATAGTATTTTATATGATATAATATTTTTAACAGCTGTTAACTGTTTGCACTGCAAACCCCTCTCGAAAAAGAGGCTCTAGAAACCCTCGTGTACTATTTTGTACTCGTCATTAGCTCACTTGCCATCTCTTTCACTTCTTATTATAGTTTGAAGGTTGGATTTAATTATCACCTGGTAATAATGAACTGGAATCAGTCTCTCTATCTATATCACACAATCATCTTTCTTTCTCTCTCTTGTTCATTCTTTAATTTACACAGGAAATAGGTAAAGTCAAATTTCATCTATACATGTAGCCACCAGGAGCGGCTCAAGGGATAATCTTTTACTGAGTCGCAGCAAGGTATCACATTGCTGTCAAAGAAAGCACAGCTCCATATCCATGTAATACACCCAATCAGCATCGCTACATTGACCTCTACATCCAGAGTGTGTCACTGTTAATTACATATCCACAAATTACCACAAAATGCTTCAGAGGTCTGTAACTGGACAATATAAAAGAATAAAAAATATTTTTCCATATTCTGACAACGCATCAAGTCTGCTCATACAAAGCCTCATATCGTATAAATCAGTTTCTTCAATTAAAAATGTTATAATGGGTTATATGAAGTGCTAGACGGTCTGATTCATTTTAGTAAATCTGTTTGTTTGTATGTAAATTAATCAGTTTTTTTGTGATTTTTTTTTCTCCAAAAAATGAGTCCCCACATATAGAAGAAAAAATAATTAAAATAATTAAATACAGTTAAATCATTGATATATATGCATTTTATAAAAATAATAATAAAGTAAACACACACACACAGCCAAAGAATAATATTGCCTTCAAATATTGCCTTTCATGCAGAGTGTAATGTAGCTTTATGTGAATGTAAACGATCTTCAAAGTTGTAAAGCCGGAAGTGAATTATAAATAAAGTTATTGTCTCCCAAAAGAAAGAATCATCTCTGAACAGCCTAAAGGAGTCATCAGTAATTCGAATCCCACTTCTGTGATGGCTACACATCATGGGGTAACACATTTGCATAATGCCTATGTTCTACATTGGCCCGACACGAACAACTTGACCTGCCCTCAAACACTGTAGTTTGTTTGTGTGGTTGACATCATGTTGAGAAGACGCTGTGTCCTATGCTGTGAAACTAAATTAGTTTTATTTTCACTTCCAAAAGATGAGGCTGCAAATAATCAATGGTTAAAATTCATTTTTTCCCACTGTATCCCTTTCCACTGTATCACCCAATCTTTTTTTGTGTTCCCGTCATTTTACTGACGGCTGCTTCTCTAATCTCAGGGAGTTCAACGCAGGATCCCTATTTTACCCAGCACTGGGTTGCATTTAACCCAACATTTTTTAGAGTGTATTGTAGTGTATTGGAATATTGTACTCCCAAAACAATATTAGGATTATTAAAATGGCAAAATAGGGGGACATTAAGTTCCTGAAGGAATAAGTGTTTTTCAACAAATCAGTTGAATCAATTACTCAATGACTCCCTCGTAAAGAGAGACACTTGATTCATTCCTGAATGAATCAACATATTCAAATGAATTGGCTGAATGAATGAATCAATGACTCACTCATAAAGACACTTACTGGAGTAAGAACATAACTTATATATATATATATATATATATATATATATATATATATATAAAGAACATATAAACATATATATAAAGTACACACACACACATAGTTGTTTCACTATATTAAACTATAAGTAGCTTAAGTTTATAGCTTGGAAAGACAGTAGCTCAGCAGCTTCCCCAACACTGGTAAGGCATTTTCAGGGAGGTTGTTGTTGGGGATGTGCGTTGGAGGTTCTCACCTGAGCTTTGTATGGAGATCTTAGGCTTTGAGTCACTGCTATCACAGCAAAGTCCACCCCAGATGTTTCACATTCCATCATGATCCCAAGGATTACTGGAACACATGACCAAAGCACCTTTGGACCGCGGTGCTTACGCAGGTTGCCACACACACACACCGAAGTGTAAATGACAGAAGTTGTGTGCACATCAATAGAGGGTTCATTTTATGCTTGCACAGCCAAAGTCCCAACTTAAGGCTCCTAAACCCTCAGAATACTAGGGTTATAAAACAAGGGGTATGTATTAGTAGCCTCCTTTATGAAAATAAAGTTTTGACGTCAAAAGTCTGGAGGATGTTTTGGAGAAATTCCAAATGATAGAAAACTCAAGGAAACTGAGTTGAGTTGAGAACTGGGTCCCTTGAACTTATTCATGTGTTTGGTGAGATTCCCATTAGCTACTTCTTCCTGGGCTAGATGCAAAAAAAAAAAAAAAAAAACACAAGACAAATGGAAACAAACTGTAGTGCTACTCCTCCAGTTGATTCTTCTCAAGCACTAAACACACATTAAAGCACTTTTACGTTGTATACAGAGCCGCAAAAAGCCTTGAAACAATTCGCTGGACACTTCTTTTTTTACATCAGTAATGCCTGTTGGAACCACCGCTAGAAGAAGCATTAGCTTTGTTTTTCATACGCCGATGTCTCCGTGCAGCATCCAAAGCAAAGCTGACAGGCAACCTGAAACCTGCCAGTCGGCTGAAACAAGACAATTGTTCTTGGCTAAAGCACTGAAACATCTTTCTAAACAGTGCGACCGTCTACAGGGCCAGGTCATGCTAAAACGGACAATGGGACCAGTGAGCAGAAGTTTTGGGATGGTGTGGAAGAATCTGATGGATACCATCCAAAGCCCCACAAGCTCAGCCTGCGGGAATTAGGCATTAGGAATACTGTCATCACAGCTTGAGTCGGAGGTGGGTACAAAATGGCAAGCACAACTCTTTATTTTCCCTTTGGTGCTTTTTATTCTAAAGTGGTCTTTCGTTGGATCTAGCTAGACACATCCAAGAGAAAAATTAGAAGTTAAATCACAGAGATAGGCAAGAATGAGTCGTTCTACTCTAAATATAGATTCCATGGGGACTGACTTCTTTAATTGCTAGTTTGAACAGCGCACTGGTAGAAATTTGTTGTTTTGTTGATGACCTGCACTGCTAATGAGGAACTCTTGAGAGTTTCTGTGCTAGAAACGTATCTCAGGCTAACACAATGTGCATATGTTCAAATTCAAAATTGCTGTCATTAACACTTTTTAAAAGAATGCAAATCAGTTGTGATTCTTTTTGAGAAACTTTTTGAGAGTAAGAGAAAAATATAGTATCTTTATTAAGAATTAGCATCAAATGAATTAATTTGAACCTGAAGGCTGTCATTTTTTTCTATGTTAAAATGCCCTCTCCAACTTAATATGCACAGACAACTATAAAAAAGGTGCTATATTCCTCTGAATGATGATATATACTGACATATTGATCATATATGCAAGTAAAAAAACATTTTAATGCATCCTTGCTGAATTAAATACATTTATAATGTTACAAAAGATTTCTATAAATGCTGTTCATCAAAGAATTCTGATTGTTTGATTATTCCAAAACCTATTATGCAGAACAACTATTTTCAACACTGATAATAAGAATGCTGATTTCTTGAGCAGCCAATCAGCATATTAGACTGATTGCTGAAGGATCATGTGACACTAAAGACAAGTTATGACAATTCTGCTTTGAAAATTCAGCTTTGGTTTTAAAAGAAAGCAGAAAAAAATAATTATATATATATATATATATATATATATATATATATATATTAAATTAGAAAATATTATTTTTAATTAAAATAATATTTCACAATATTGCAGTTTTACTGTGCCAAATAAATGTAGCCTTGGTGAGCATTCGAGGCTTTTTTCAAAAACATTTAAAAAAAAAAACCTTTTGAATTGTATTGTACGTAAAATTATTATTAGCATATATACACTCTCAGAAATAAAGGTACAAAAGCTGTCACTGATGTGGTACCTTTTCAAAAGGTACACTTTTGTTCCTATTAGGTTCTAATATGCACACTTTAAGTACTAATATGTACCTTTAAGGTACCAAAATGGACCCTTTAGGTACAAACATGTACCTTTTGAAAAGGTACCGCCCCAGTGACAGCTTTTGTACCTTTATTTCTGAGAGTGTATAAGAAAAATACGCAAGCTGCGTAGTGCCCTCAAAACGGGGGGCCCCCTTGCTCTCAAAGATGATTTAATTTTAAGTTTTGTTTTTGAATTTGGTCAGCGGTTATGAAAACATGAATGATCATTTCTTTTAATGCGGTGTGCTGTCGCCCTTTCTACGTAAAAAGCAGTCAAATCGTGTAATGTGAATGTTGTACAGTCTTGCTCGAGACTAAAAAAACGAGTTGAAAGCATACCGAGCCGCGGAAGAGACACCATTTCTCAAGCGCTTTCCGTAAACTTTTAAAAAAAAAAACCTTTTGAATTGTATTGTAGGTAAAATTATTATTAGCATATATACACTCTCAGAAATAAAGGTACAAAAGCTGTCACTGATGTGGTACCTTTTCAAAAGGTACACTTTTGTTCCTATTAGGTTCTAATATGCACACTTTAAGTACTAATATGTACCTTTAAGGTACCAAAATGGACCCTTTAGGTACACACATGTACCTTTTGAAAAGGTACCACCCCAGTGACAGCTTTTGTACCTTTATTTCTGAGAGTGTATTAATATATATTGTGAATATATTCCATTCGATGACACTAGTGGCACAGAAATGACACATTTCAACTTTGCCAATTACATTCAATTTCTCAATGACAATTACATCCCTGGAATACAGTGTTTTGACAGCAGCACTGTATATCACAGGGAAATAGACCGAAAACCAGTAATGACAGTAGACGCTTCACAGCTTCAGCTGACAGTTAACACAAGGAAAGAAGCACTTCATGTTTAGTGGGTCAGCAAAAACTAAACATCAAATTCATATCAATGCTGCAATGTTTAATTAGCACATGCAAACACTAATTAATGGAGACTGCTAAAAGGCACAATCAAACACCCACCTATACAGCACAATAAAGAATCCCGCGGTGTATTTAGCATGTAAATAGAGAGCTTCCATACTGTTAGTACAAATGGAAATTTCACAGTTATGTATATTGTAGTGCTCATAAAGCATTAAGCATCCTGTCCTCTTCAGGGAAAGCTTCATTGCAACACACATTTCATTCACGTTCCCATTTGCCTCACACTGTGCTTTTGATAGATTGTGGGATAAATATATCATCGCCGAGATGAGATGATAATAAGATTCATAATGACATAACAGTTAAGTTGGGATAACAAATGCTAAGAAATTGCCTTAGAACCTCCTAACTTACTGTGTTTGTCAACGTCTGAGATCTTCCAAAAGCTTGCATGACCTTCCTAGAGTCAGTTTTATGACACCTCTGTAATCATGATGTTCACCTCATTAACTAACTGAAGCATGTTATAATGCTATTCAAAATTTTTATTCCAAGTTAAACGTGTCTGTGGAAATGTGAACCGTAAGCTCAAGGTCAAAATTCACCAGGGGACTCTTACATATTTTAATCATTATAAAAAAAGAGTGAGAAAGAGATGATTTGAATTCCGCGGCCTGGCAATAAAAAAAAAGACTAGAAAAAGATTACATCTCAGTTTATGCGGCAGCTACAGAAAAGAAAATTACAGCTTTTAAAAGACCTTTTGACTTTGTAGTGCTATGAGGTAGAGCCATTGAACAAGCAGTCGTAAACAAGATAATAGTATAATTTATCACTAGAGCGATATTTCTGGCTTAATGCAAAGCTGTTTTGTTTTAGCCTATTATAAGCATTAGCTCATTATAGGATTATTTCCTCCCTCATTTTAAGGTCAGGTTTTGAGATTCCAATGAAATACTGATGGAAATTGTGCTAGTCCACACTTACAAAAGAATGCTTGTAAGCTTCTCTGCAATGTTGCTGAATACGTATTACTTACTCCTGTCTATTGTCACAATTTGGCATTCAGAAAAGACTCAGCTGCAGCAACGTGATCTACGACTGAAATATTTATCTGCACGGCTCTTTTCTGCTGAGAATGTTCTGCGATTGCTTTCCCGAAAGTAATGTGCCTAATGGTGAAATGATGCCTGCCAAAAATGACAGTAAATGACTGTGATGGTTTTTGGAAAAGGCTTTGATGACTGATTTTACAGTAGCGCTGCAATGTTTCTGGAAGCTGCTTCCTCTATGCGAACAGCAGGGAAAATTATACGCTAAAGAAGTCTGAAATACCATTTTATGCTAAAAGCTTTAAAATTATCCGAACTATACTGCACTACAAATGTAAACATGTTAAAGGAATAGAGCACCCAAAAAAGAAAAATGTCCATAATGCTCTTTTCCTTTCAATGAAAGTGAATAGCGACCAGGGGCTATCAAGAAGTACCACAAAGTACCATAAAAATATCATAAAGGAAATCTATATGATATGTTCATTATATTGCAAGACCATTTTTATGATACTTTTATGGCAATTTTTGTCATTTTTAAAGCTTGACAGCCTCTAGTCTGCAATTTACTTTCATTGTATAGAAAAGAACAGTGTGAACATTGTGTTAAACATCTAAATTTCTCACACACAAAAAAAAAAATCAAAGGTTTAGACTAACATGAGGGTGAGTGAATGATGACAGAATTAATTTAGTTGAGTGAACTACCTCTTTAAAGTCAAAGAGCATAGTGCACATCAAATTAAAACTAAGTAAAAAACTGCCACAAAGCAAATCAGTTCAAAGGGCTCCTGCAGACAGATTCACCTTTACTGGGGTTACAAAGCGTCCGCACTACCTCAAAAGATGAATGATCATGTCAGGTAACACCAACCAACAGTATCAGAGCGGAGATCAAGCATGTGGAAAAAGCCCTGAAAGCACAAACGAGCTGTAAAATAAAGGGACAAGATAGAAGAAAACAAAATCAATTCTGGAATGACAGACAGCTGACAGCTTCAAAAAAGGAAAAATAAAAAGTAGCTCTATTTGGCTGGTGGCTTATATTGCACTTTTGTATTGTGCCTTGGTGTTCTTGCACTATGTGCCTTTATATTTTTAATATTGATTTTTCATTGTGTAACTTTCAAAAAACTACTTGTGATTTTTCTGGTCTGTTGGAAGAACTGTGTAGACAGGACTTTTAATGCACTTGTTTGCAATGCCAAACCAAACAAATGTTGACAGCACAAAAGTGCCTGTAGCACAAATCAATAAATAATTGTGGGTAAATTCGTCAGCCATGCCCCGAAACAATCAACAAAAAACAAAGAGCTTTCAGGAATATCTGAAAAATGAAAACTGATGAGACATCTTATGATCTAGTACTCAGAAGGGAATCATCTTTCTTATTTTGATACTGCAATGATACAAAAATATACTTGATTTAGTAAAACATCATATATTAATATAATATATAATATTTATATAAATAAAGACCTACATTTTATCTTGCATTACTAATATTTTTGATTTCATTATTCTTTATTCTATATATATATATTATGTCTGTGTTTATATATATACACACACACAAATAAAATTTATATATATTGTGCGTTTATGTACACACACACATATGCATACAAATATATTCATTCTATATTTTTTATATTACGAATAATTAAATGTTAAATATTTTTTCTATCTATCTCTCTTAAAAAATAACATTTATTATAACATTTAATATATAATATTTAATTATTCGTAATATAATAAATATATAATATTAAAATATATTTATATTTATAATACACACCCAACACTTGATTAGAAATTAATTTGTCCAAAACAAAATGTCTGTCGTATTTGCATGTGGGTGAAGCTGAAAAGATACTGTGATCATCAATCTGAGATGTGCCAAGATGTGCACTGCAAATCCACCTACAGTGCATTGTGCAAAAGACAAATGGGAACATCTAGGGTATGAACCTTTCCCAGGCGACCTTTAAAATCCTCATGGAGGCAGCCCGTCGTGTTAACGCTGAATTATATTACACACATCTTCCTACAAAGCTGCTAAATGACCTTAGTCTCAGACTGCATGCAATGGTTAACGGATCTTTCAAGAGGCGGAAATTAACATTAAATTACAGCAATGTGAAGATTAGCTGATACTGACTAATGTGTTTAATTAAGATGCTAGGGAGAACCCTCCATTAACTGATCAACCTTAGACATGTTATTTCCGACGCCATGAGTGCATGGGGAACTTCAGAAACATAAAATGAGTGCCAAGCAACTTTTGATGGAGTGAAAGCGATAAGTAAGCTAATGGTTTTTGATGGAAAAACTTCAGCAAGAGCATTGCTTCTATACTGGGGATTTTGATTAATTCCAGTGACTCAAATCTTTTGATTCCATTCACCAATAAGATTTGTTCTTTCTGTAAATTATATCATTAGGCTGAAACAATCATTTCAAACAAATGTTTCATCTATTGTGAGTCACTGAATCAATCATTGAATCAGTGAGTCATTCACACCCAAAACGAGTCTTGTTATGCCTTATTAAACTTTATAAGTCTTCAAGTCAGCTAAAAGATGAAGAAATAGCTTTTAAGCACAATAAGCTCTTTCATGAACAAAGACAATAAAGCAGATTGATTTGTTTTCCTCCATTTTGTCGACTAGAGCTGACTTTTATCAAGCAACCAAAGCAGTCATGCACTTCACAAGGGAGATTTTCAGCGTCAGTGGAAGAGAAAGAGAACGATTCATTCACTTAAAAAAAATTCTTCAAAAATTCATTCAGATTCATCCCTTTTGGCTAGTTTGTCATGGTTTAAAATAATCCTGAACAAACAGCAAATTGAAAAAGTATCAGAAATGTAAGGAGCCTAATCCTGGCCAATGAAAAATGTTTAAATTCAATCTCTGTCAGATAAACTGCTGCTATTCCCAAGAAAAGGACATCTTGGCCTGAAAGTTGAGCAATTACTTCAACGCTTGCTTTCAAGCTGAACTGTATCTGTCTGATCCTGATATCTCATCTCGTCACACTTAGCCAGAAGGCCTACCTTTTGTCGAATCTCCTCCTCCATTTTGACGGGTGATCCATACTCAGCCACCTGCTTGACTCCTTCACTGGCGAAACCTCCATACTCCCATAACATATAGCTTCTCGAGTGAGACGCACCAATGAGAGCCGACCAATGATTAGCACGTCCTTTGGAACAGAAACAACAGTGGTGAACAAATAACAGATCTTTCAAGCTACAGCTTAATACAATGTTAAATCCTCCCAGATAATTGCACTTCAGAAGTAACTTGTTCTCTAGTGTGTATCTTCAAAATCTAAGCCTCTACTCTTGTCTCTCTTTAAGGAGCCTACCGCATACATCACCGTCTGTTTCCACAGACCCATTAACTAGCAGCAGTCGCTATGAGACAACATCCGCCCGGCTTCTCTTATCTCACAAAGTATCACAGTCCAGGCTGTAGTCCTGCCTGCTTGCCATGCAGTAAATAACAGATTAGATCATTGCTGCCACACACATAGGAAATGAACCAGCTCTCCTGCTGACTGCTATATTAGCAAACCAGCCCCGAGAGCTAAAGCTGCAGGAGAAAGAGATTGCTGGCCACCTCTGCCCATGTTCTCACTCTTTCTACAAACCACTTTGTTCAAATTTTCAAGTTTGAGATCTAAAATCAGCGTGGCATCAACATATATCAAGAATGTGTTTTCAGTGCTCTTTAAAACTCAATTGTAGTACCTGACTGTTAAAACTACATTTTTGCAATTAATCTAAAAAAATATGAGTGTGTAAATCTTTGCCATTTTACACTTATAAAGATGCTGGACGATTTCAAACACTTATTTCAAAATGAAACAGAACATGGAACACTGAACATGATGCAAATCTCCAAAGATTCGATAACATAGCTAATTTCTTACATTTCATTTACTTTCATATACTTACATTTCACACTAATTAATCACTAAATTTTCAGCATCATATCTACATTTTATTTGATTTATAGTACAGATAAATGTGACCCTGGACCACAAAAGCAGTCTTAAGTCGCTGGGGTATATTTGTAGCAATAGCTAAAAATACATTGTAGGGGTCAAAATTATTTATTTTTCTTTTATGCCAAAAATCATTAGGATATTAAGTAAAGATCATGTTCCATGAAGATATTTAGTAAATTTCCCACTATAAATATATTAAAATTTCATTTTTGATTAGTAATATGCTTTGCTAAGGACTTCATTTGGACAACTTTAAAGGCGATTTTCTCAATATTTAGGTTTTTTTGCACCCTCAGATTTCAGATGTTCAAATAGTTGTATCTCGGCCAAATATTGTCCTATCCTAACAAACCATACATCAGTGAAAAGCTTGTTTATTCAGCTTTCAGAGGATGTATAAATCTCAATTTCGAAAAATTAACCATTATGACTGGTTTTGTGGTCCATGGTCACAAATTACAAAATGAAACAGTAATGAATGCCAAACTTGTAAAAATTTAATACCAGGTAAGGTACCATAATTTGCTAAATTAAGATATCATACAGCTGTAAATGTGTTTTATAGGCAGTATACTGCACAACCATAGCACAATGTTTTATATAATATTGAATCATGTTAATCTGTTGATTTATTCATATTATTTATTAATTTGAATTAGCTTATTATATTAGTTTTCATTTTAATTGTACTAAATCTTTTACCGTATGTGCTTTTATTTTTATTAGTTTTTTAAAATGTAATCTGTTTATATTTAATTTATATATATTTTAGTTTTATCTTTAGCCATTTTAGTACTTCAATGTAAACATTTCATTTAGCACCCTTTTTTATTTTTAAGCTTTTTAAGTTGAAGTTCTCTAATATTTCTACTTTATTCCAGCTTTATTTCAATAAATGAACACTTTTAAAATGTTTGTTTTAATTAACAATAACAACACTGATGCGAGTATTGTGCTCATGTGTCACAAAGGGTTTGTTCTTACTTGGGTAGTCTTTGGGATGTACCTTCTCAGACCAGTTTCCATAGAAAGTGACTCTATACTTGGCTGTTCCACAAGCACAGCACTCTTGCATGGGTTTTTCAGTCATCGCAACTGGATCTGCAACGTTCAGAAGATGATAGTTATTTAACTTCAATTGCATTGTGTCCATTATTTCCATTTTACATCCTTATTTTCAACCAACTGCTGAGAATCTACGTTTCTCCTTTTCTTGTCACATAACAATGCACATGTGCATTAACTGCCTCCTTCCACACACACTCTATATAAACATTAAACATACAAAAATTGATGTGGAATGAATAAACACAACAATTTACAAGGCATATTTTATTTAGAAATATCAAAAACAGATGACAGAAAAAGAGGTCTGTTCATGCCAGGGGGAAAAAATCAACTTTGTAGATGTAAAAATGCTATCAGTGGGGATGTGCATGAGAAACCCAGCTTTAAAATTACCTTTCTCGCAGAGTCTTTTGGTAAGTGAGCCCTCATCTTGGAAGAAAATGATT
This sequence comes from Sinocyclocheilus grahami, assembly GCF_001515645.1. Classification (NCBI taxonomy): domain Eukaryota; kingdom Metazoa; phylum Chordata; class Actinopteri; order Cypriniformes; family Cyprinidae; genus Sinocyclocheilus; species Sinocyclocheilus grahami. The sequence goes on from NW_015505292.1 coordinate 335,802, forward strand.
CTTCGCTGTACAACACTGGCCCTGTAATGAAGACATTACAATGTTCATCCAACATTTTCTGCCTTTTGTCTGTCTTTTAGATATAGTTCTGAGAAAGTGCGCTCTTACATTTACTGTACCACCATTATCGCATTCAAAATTGTATTGTAGTGGGAACAGACAATGCATCTTTTTAACAAAGGCTTCCGCGCATAATGCTACATTTGCAAAATGCTACTACCCGAGAGCACATTTCAATGACTCCAGTCAGCATCCTGTATGCTTTAAACAGTTCGGCTTTTAAAATGAAGCCATATAGAGACATCAACTGATGTCAATATGTTTAGTAAGAGTTGGAGGAAAAAGCAAATGTATTCAAGAGTACCATCTATATTCAGGGGGCGGTGGAGGTTTGAATCTCTTTTAAAGCTGCCGCTGATGGAGTACCCCAGAGACTGAGCCACACTCTGCTTAAATCAATCCATGTGGAATATCAATGGCGAGTCCTGCTACTGTCCCACTAGAGCCCATTGCCGTTGCTGTCAGTCAAGGATGTGGCATGTGGTAGGTCTGACCATAACGCTATGCCCTCCTGAGAATAATCCCACATGTTTTATGTGGGTGGCTTACAAGAGAATCTGGTGCTGGCCTTATCAAAATGTGAAGGTGTCTGGAATATGACAGATTTTTGGCTCATCTGGGCTTTACAATGTGCATTTTCAGAAATTGAGTAACAACCCAATTTGACATAGAAAAGAACCTTGAATGCTGTTCCTCTTCATGGCCCTTTCACTGCAAACACAATGCAAAAGAAACAAAATGAATTGCCACCCGATTTTGTTGTTAGGTTAGTAGCTAAAATAAAGTAAATAAAGTGGGATCAAATCATAAGATATATTTATATTATTGAATTACTGCAGAGTAGCTCACTGTTTGACAGAAAATGTTTGAATGCCGTTTCTCTTTAAGCTCCTTTCACAACAACCACTGTACAAAAACAGCTAAGTGACTCGCTGACAAATTAATTTTTTTGTTAATGTAGCAGCAACAATAAAGTAGATTATGTGCAATCAAGTCTACAAGTGTATTTGTACTAATTAATTATTATAAATCATGTAATTACAGCAAGTTTAAATGAAATTCAAATTTTGCATACAATGAATTGTTGAACCTGACTTTTATGCATATATATATTTTTAACATTTTTAAAAGGAACTATATACATTAATGCATTAACTACAATGTGTGTATAACTATAATGAATAATATACTATTTATTACATCTGTAGTAAAATTGTTTAATAAAAATTGTATTTAAGTAATATGTGACCCTGGACCACAAAAGCAGTCTTAAGTCGCTGGGGTACATTTGTAGCAATAGCCAAAAATACATTGTAGGGGTCAAAATTATAGATTTTTCTTTTATGCCAAAAACCATTAGGATATTAAGTAAAGATCCTGTTCCATGAAGATATTTTGTAAATTTCCTACCGTAAATATATCAAAACTTAATTTTGATTAGTAATATGCATTGCTAATAACTTCATTTGGACAACTTTAAAGGTTAATTTCTCGGTATTTAAATTTTTTTGCACCCTCCCATTCCAGATTTTCAAATAGTTGTATCTCGGCCAAATATTGTCCTATCCTAACAAATCTTATTTATTCAGATTTCAGATGATGTATACATCTCAATTTTGAAAAATTGACACTTAAGACTGGTTTTGTGGTGCAGGGTCACATATGTGCAAAACAATACTGATGGCAATAAATTGTCTCATACAGAGAAAAAATGTGAATGTTTGTAGAATATTTATGTGACAAATCACAGGTTATGCCTGTAATCCAAATACATATGTTCATGGACCCTTAACAGTGGTCAACGAATTATGACTGCTCAAGTCTTGATCCACTCTTCTCAAAACTTCTTAAGACGTCTCCTCTGTTGGTATTTGGTCTTGATCGTCTCATCTAAGCCATTTATCTTCAGAGTCCCAAAGCTTGTCAACAAAACCATCATGTCTACCACATCTTAACTGCCTTCCACAGCTTGATGGCACCAAAGAATCAAAGGAAACAAAATCCAGATCAAAACTTCCTTCCAATCCCTGGTCTGTTTGACATTTCACTAGAAAAGTGCTGGAGGGATTCCAGATGTAATTGCACTTTTATTTGATGTTCATTGGGCGCTGCTGCCAGTAGTGTTTCGGAGCCTGAGCGCTGGCATTCGGCCCGGTGGTACAAGGTGCAATGTCTCCACGGTTCTGACACGCCAAGGCAAAGTGACAGCAGATTCAGATTCATGTTGGCACAGCAGATGCTTCCCTGAAAATGTTTATTGGAAAAAAACAGACATCCCTGCCCTAATAAGACAGATGGGTAAATTAAAAGCTACAATAATAATTCCTTGAGTTCACAGATGGACGAAGATGAGACCTGGGTAGGTGATATGGGTTCCAAGTGAGGTGGAGGAGAGACTACTATCCTTTTTGAGAAGTTAATAAAGACAGGGGACAGAGACGGGATGAAAAGGATGAATTTAATTTCACAACTGCTACACAAGCAGATTAAAATCTGCTGTACTAAGTAAACTAAAAAGACATTCAGGGGCTCATTTAAGCAGTTGCATCACTTTTAGATGCACTGTTTCAATGGAAAAAAGTTCAAGCCACAAACCTGTTGAAATACGGGTACTGTGAAAATATTAAGGATCGCCTACTCAAATGTCAATCATCCATTGCACTACAACAAAGGGTTTAAAGGTTTAGTTCCAACCAGATCTCATGAGAAAACAAATATTTTACAATATGGCAATCTTGTATTAACATTGGATGAAAATGTAAAATTTTTAGAAAGAAAAATGTAAGCATGATCCACCCCTAACCCTAAATATAAGTCCCTGGGGCGTAAGCAGATCATCTCAGTGTACGAATGAGATTGTACAATTTATGAATTAGCCACCAATTCCCCAAATGTAAAATAGACATGAATTACCATGTGGTTGTGTTGCAAGTTTACCCAAAAATGAAAATTCTGTCATCAATTATTCACCCTCACTTGATTTCAAATCCAGAAGACTTTCATTCAACTTCGAAACACAAAGGAAGATATTTTAACCTTATATTTAAACCTGAGAGATTTCTGTTTCTCCATCGAAAGTGTCATGATCTCCAGCTGGAGTGCCCATGAGCTCCTCTAGAGTGCAATCCATTCTGTACCTTGCCATTCACTCAGGACTCCATTTCCCATAATCCTTTGCCCGGACTCATCAAGTGCATCACCTGTCTCTCATCTGTCTCTCATCAGTTCACAGCTGTCTCACATTAGTAGGCCTATAAGAATAGCACACACACTCTCTGTCAGGGCTGGTGCTTGAATGTTTAGCCCTTCCGTGTTTTCTAGTTTCCATGTTCCTAATTTTTGCCTTGTTCGTGTTTTGTTCCTTGGACTGTTACCTTGTTTTTGATTGACTGCTGCCTGCCCTGATCATTGCCTGTCTTGTTGGATTACTCTTTTGTCTGTGCCTTGGATGTTATTGTTTGCTGGTATCTGATCCTGCCTGTCCTGACTACGCTCTTTTTAATAAAGCCTGCTATTGGATCCCCACTTCGTTGTCACGACGCCTCAATCGTTATAGAAAGTCCATTCCACCAAAACTTAGAAAAATCTTCAAAAAGTTCAGAAAGATATTGTAAAAGTAATCCACATGAATCAAGTGGCATAATCCAAATCTGCGCTCAAAATTGCATAATGTCTAGTAGATACTACATTTGATTTAAAAATTACTTCATAAGCGTTAAAAAAAAATTCTATATAGTTTTATTAATTTGGGTGGTATGAATAAAGTGTCCACTGAGCATCCATGCACACTTCAGAATCTCAGCAAAAGTAGTAGGTCAGCCAGATTCTTTTCGGCTGTTTTTCGGACATACTACTCTTTTCACGCACTGTTTTTTCACCTACTATACAGTATGGAAGTAAGCATATTTGGACACAGTGCAGGTCTTCTGAAGAGACACAACTGCATGACCGAACTTGACACGTGAGAACAAACCTCACTGGTTCTTGAAACACCTCAAACATGCTTGCATGATATATGAAAACAAACCTTATTAGTTCTTGCAAAACCTCAAATGTGCTTGTGTGATGCACAAGAACAAAGCTCACTGGTTCTTGTGGAACCTCAAACGAGTTTGCGTGACACGTGAGAACAAAACTCATTGGTTCTTTCATGTAAGACAAGCACGTTACACGCAGGGCTGGACTTACGGGGCCGGGGGCCCCTGGGCTTGGGTTATGTTTGGGCCCCATACCTATACTACAAATGCCCTCAACTAGAAATTTATTATGGAGTAACACAAAATACACAAAAATTTAAATATGCTTTCAGGTTCATATACTGTATACAATTAATCGCCAACATGTCTAGCCTAGTCAAAGTTTAGATGTAATATTAAATAGTCACTATAATACAATAAACAGGATGTGATCTCTCAGTTGAGAGATCAAAACCCTGAAATAACACTGAGCAGAAAAAACTGTCGTAGGCATTCACTGATTAAATGCAGGGTTCATTCAACCAATACATTTCAATGACTTTTAAGGCAATATTCATGATCTAATGCTCCATTATTTTACACAAATGTTCGGAAAATGTATGATTATTAGTGCTATTTGTTTGCTTTCTAATAAGCACAGGCTGCGACTGTGCCAGACGTTACTTCATGCAGAGAGCATAAGTTAGGCTACATAATCACATAACTGAATGCCAGAATATTAAGTATATTGTAATTTGCTTAGCCAGTATTATAAATTAAACTCAGGACCTGAATTTCATTTTAGAAACAGTTTTGGTGGAAAACATTCAGGTACAGAAATGCTGCAAAAATGGAATAAACTGTAAATTAAAAACAGTAAATTCACTGTAAATTAAACAACAGATTAATTCTTAAAATTAAAGTTACAACAATTATTCAGTCAAGAGCAGTGAGTGATTTTGTCTTTTGCTGTTAACATTAATTAACAATAACCAATAATTAATGAACATTGTTAACATTAACATTTGGTATGAAAGTGACAGCAGCTTTTATACCTGCTGTCTGTCAGTCTGTGTTAAAGAACAAAATAAAAAAAATCACTCTGCTCAAATTTGCTCTTGACTAAATAACATTTTCATATTTAATATGAAATAATATATAAATATAATCTATATTTATGACTTTATAGTATTTTGTTCCTGAACAGTAGTAGCTACTGTTAGTTTTAGGCTATAGCCTACCTGAAAAAGTTAAAACACAGTTTGTTTCATTTGTTTCCTTGTGCCATTGCATTGCTAGTAACTTGTTCATTTATTACTGACCGTTTAATTGTCTTTATGTAACATTATTTATTAAAATGCAAGGTTACTTGAAGCAGAAAAATGAAAACAATAACTTTTTCTTGAGGTGTTTGTGAGGCGGCTTCATGTGCGGCCCCTTTGGATGTGACCGTGAGCGCCCAGAAAACTAGTTTGGAGCGTGCGAGTACCGAATGGTTTAAAAAGACTTAAAAAGACGTGCAAATGCTAAACTTTTGTGATGATGCAACACTGACCCGATTAGGCAAGTGACAGTTCTATCAGCTGAGCGAAAGTCTTGTATTGCAGCGTGCAGCAGCTCTCTTAGTGCAGACGAGATGCGCTGACGTGAGGCAATTTTGAGAGAGTGAGAGTGAGAGCGAGAAGACGCGGTACAGCTGAACCACTCACGCTGTTTTCAAATGACTGACTTAATCTGATATTCTGTGTGAATTTTTTTTAACTCATCTAACCTACATTGTATATTAAATACATGTTTGCGGGAATTTTCCAAACGTGCGAAACCTGCGGGAATGAGTAAAACCAAAATGTGCAATCCCGCACCGAGATTTAGGACATGATTAAACATATATTCTGTTATATAGAGATTTGTCAAATAAATTTCCACGACTTTTCCAAAGCTTTCTAAGGTTTTCATGACCGTACGAACCCTGTAAATGGCTATTTTGTTTTTTTTAATCGTTTTGATTAAATTTCCGCTCCACTTTGTGTGGTGGTAGTGAGATGGGACAAAGTCCCTGTAAGATATTAGGGTATTCTATAGTCTTTGGATGGGAGAGAGCGCTCAAAACTCTTCAGATTAATTTAGTGGAACATTAATATAATATAGAATCATCCTCTGTAAAGAAGTGAGGCGTGAACATGTGAGAATTTATCATTATCTTTCTAAATGTGCGCTTTTTTGGGCTAAAGGCTTAATTGGACCGTTTAAAGTAGCCATGTGATGAGAAATTAATCGGCGATTCGGCGCAGTGCAAACATGATTTAATACGTGTCCCTTTTCTATGTGAAAAAAATCATAAATTCCAGTTTATGCTGTTTGATTATGGCTTTGAAGGTCGTAGTTGGAAGCTGTTGGCCCTGGCTGGCCCGTGTGCACAGTTGAAATGCGGCAAATAATTTCTGACTGGCACATAACTGAACAAATGTAAACGGGTTAAGGCGGCTGGGCTGCAGGCCATTCAAGCCCAATGGTAAGTCCGGCCATGGTTACACGCACAATATTTGAAGCTCTTCAAGGGCTCAGGTGATTGGCTCAAAAACAGTCCAGAACTGAGTGTCCATGAGCAAAACTGGCATATATCAAATGGCATACTTCCCATTGAAATGAATGAGAATGTTAGCGGATAACTTTTTCCTGGTATTATAGACCTCACTGGTTCACAACAAGTGTAAACAGGCCAACAGAGTGGCATTCAGAGGCTTTCAGAAAGTGAGAGTTGTTGTAAAGGGTGTTTTGAGGGTTGGCACCCATAATGTGGAAAAATGCATATATGCACCGCAACGTGTCCAACTTGGAGCGAAAAGAGAGACTTTCAGATGTCTTTAATGCATCAAACACACTTAAAAGTTGTTTATAACCTCAAAAGGAGTGGGATAAGACAGCATGAAAGCATGAGGGGGTGGAGTGGAAACACCACAACACCGACAGATAATTCAGATTTTGTTTGGTTGAAGACCACTGTTGTGTGCTTGTGCGCTTGCTGTATGTACGGGGAACTCAAGTGGGAGGATGTTGTTTGGATTCTCAGAATATTTTAAAGCTTTTTTTAAATTTTCATAATCATCTGATTCACAGCCTCCAGATGATGGGAACAGTCAAGGGCAATTTCAATGGCTCAAGATTAACATACAATAACTGCCCAACATCAATCAATCATAATCACATCTTCTATCATTGGCCCTACATTTATTTCTGTTTACTCAGCTTCAGATATTATTGGAAAAGACTGTTTTCCTTTTTCAATACTTTCCCAGAACGTGATAAAACACTGACTAAATGAGACAAGCGCTCAGACTCAGTATTGTATTCTAGACACTAAACTCAGTATAGAGCCCCAGACTGTACCCCTTGTTCTGTCTGTTTTCTTTTCTATTTATTCAACAATCTATCAGTTCAGTACCACAGACTTTCATCGATCAGCCTAAATCCATGGATTCTCATTCATTTATTGCTATCCAAGACCAGAATAATAGTACAAATAAAAATAATACAATAACTCACTTGAGAGTGACACAACCACTGCCAGAAGGTGGCGCTGTCCAGAACACCTGTATCCTTGTGCGTCTTCTGGGAATGCTCTCTGTGACGGCTGGGGGGCAGTTGGTCATAAACTGCGTGTCACTTTCATCAATAAGCTGTGGAACAGGGAACATTGTAACTTATTTAATGCTTTTAAAAGAAGTCTCTTATGTTCATCAAGGCTGCTTTCATTTGATAAAAAAACAGTAAATATTATTATAATTTAAAAGCTGTTGTTTTTTAATATTTATAAAATGTGTATTTAACATAATATAATATATTATTTTCATATAATGTATTTAATGTAATTTATTCTTCTGATGTAAATAATAAGATCCTTCAGAATAGCATGATCCTACAGAAAGCATTCTAGTATGCTGATTTGGTGCTCAAGAAACATTTCTTATTATTATTATTATGCTGCAAACAGATCTGCTGTTTAATGTTTTGTGGAAACTATGATACTTTTTTTGATTTATTTGAGGAATAGAAAGAACAGAAATAAATCTTTCGGTAACATGTTTGTATTGACATTTTTAATCAGCTAAAACGTTTTAATGTAGTAGTATATAGCATAAATAATTCCTCCCTCTTTCTCACTCTCTCTCGTTCTCTCCATTTCCACTTCCCACTCTTTCACACACATACAGTCATGCAAACCCAAATCTGCACACAGTATCCTCTGGTTCTGTCCTTCATTTCTGCAAAGAAAGTAAAAGCTGCAATTTTGGCATCTCAAGCAACCTTGTCGCACCCTTGTTCAGACTAAAAACAAAACAGTGAACCGGAAACTTCTGAATTGATAGGGAAACTAGGCTAAACTTTGTAAAGATATGCTTGAGCTGTAGGACTGTGCAACAGTCGCTCCCCAAGTGTTTATTTTAAAAGAGGCCAAGCAGCCCGGTGCATTGTGTCCTGGGTGAAAAGGGGCTGTAAGTGGCTGCCTTAAAAATGCTGCAAACCAGCTGGGGAAAGTTGTACAAAACAGAGAAGAGGAGAGGCGTGTTTGTTTTAATTGTGGCTCCTGGCGAGACTGTGTGGCCCTGCTCCTGAGGGACAGCGAAAGCAGTTTTCTGTTTGCTCTCTTAAACTCTCCGTCTTTCAGTTTGTCTCTCTCGCAAGCACAAAACTCTGTGGCTTGAGTGAATAACCATGCCTCCTGAAGGAATTGGGGACGTCTCGTCTTCAAGTGGTTCCTTGGAGAGATTAAGTGAAACGAATGGCGAGATGTCGCGATGCTTATTTCGACCATGCTGGTTTGGCTTGAGAGTTGTTTGTCAATTTGTGGTAGCATAAGAAGTGCAACAGCTTTGTATATGAACTGTCATGATGACTGATGAATATGAATATTTTGAAAGCCACGGTTAACAGACACGGGTAGCAAACAACTCGGAATGAGGTTACGTCTGCAAACGAAAACTTTTCTGAGTTTAACATCTAAAACACTTCAATGAAATAGCGAAATGTAATGCAGAAAACATCCAGAAAGGTTTTACCCTGGAGATAATGCAGGTCACGGTCAGGGTCATTGATCAAATTACTGAACTGTAGTAGAATGAACATCTCATAGATTTAAAGCTTCACCCAGCAAATGCGAATGCAATCATTTTCAATGGGCAAAAATTACATTACACAAGAGCAACCTAATAAATGGGTCGAGCTCCCTGCTAAACTTGGGCTTGTAAAAATAGATTCTCATGTTATAAATTGTGTCATTATACTACAGAGGACAAGTTAATGTTTCTCTCGGACATTATATCACAGAATATATTGTATATATCAATATAAAAAAATGAGATGCTGCTCACTTTTTAAATCCTGGACTATTCCATTCAAAAATACTTTATACAAAAAATATAAACAGGGCTTCAGTAAAATAAAGAACTTGAATGAAAAATATTTTACATTTCTGAATTCTAGTAAAAAAAACATATTCAAGTAAAATTCAAGTATATTTCATGGTTAATATTTCTATACAAAATACTAAAAATCAGGTTTCAAATAAAATAGCAATTTACAGAAATATACTGTAACATTAAATCCACACACACACACATACATACATATATATATATATATGTATGTATGTTTGTAAGTATGTATGTATGTATATGTCTATATACTAAGGCAGTGTGGCATAACCAACACACAGGAAGACAATAAAAATGTAAAACATGAAAAACATTAAATTATTTCACAGAGAAGACTCCCGTAGACTGTGTATAGTCATATTTCGACTTTTTTAAACGCAAGTCAAGATCAAATGGTGTAACCCCAAGATAAATGCATGATTCACTTGCAAAACAAACAAACAAATGCCATGAACAGTGTCTGAAAGCCACTTTTTAGAGTCAACTATAAAAATATATAAACTATAAAAAAAATCTAAAATTTATGAAACCAAAATGAATACAACGATTACATTTCTAAAAAAAAATTGCACTTGTGTTTTGAACATTTTAAAAAGAATTTTCATTTTCAACACATCGAACATCATTTTTCGTCATTGCTCTAAATACATTTAGAACAAAACCACGGTCTCTTGTCTTTTTGCAGTTGCCTTTATTGTGTTTTTCGTTCATTCAATTTAGTCTGTCAAGACGAGAATCCCCAGTTAAAGACCTCAACAGAGAATGTCTGCTAACATCCGCCAGGCAATCTGTGCGCTGAAAAACACAGTGGTAAGGAGTGCAGAGCGCCGACCACAGCTAATGAGATCTGGGGGGAGAAAGCCTTCCTGCTTCAGTCTGGGAAGCACTGCGGCTTGATGTGGAGAGCACTAAATGATAGGGGTCCTGTCTTTCAGAGAGGACACAGCTCTGAGACAGTCAGTGTGTTACCAATGAGGAGCAGCATGTCTGAAACTACTTCACACAGTTCTGCTTGCTGGCAAAAGATGGATCTGAAATCCTTAAAACACTTAAACCTCTGATGCATGACGTCCACTACAGCCATTTTTATCTAATCAGGGGTGATTTCCTTTGACCTTTAATTCCATAACTTTTCTTATTATATGTTAGTGTTTTTTTTTTACTTAAGGCAACATAAAATCAAAGACCACCAATAGAAGTGTTGATGCACCAAGTACCCCTGGAATATTATCTCAAAATGCATAATTTTGGGTGAAGAAAAAAAAAAAAGATTGGGAATGATCACATAAATAAATAATAATTAAAATAATGCAATATAATTATTACTCTCTTTCTCTCTCTCTCTCTCTCTCTCTCTCTCTCTCTCTCTACATATATATATACACACAGTATATATATTATATTTTAAAACATTTTGTCTCCCAAAAGTCTAAAGAAAACTTGATACTCAAGACTGAAAAATAACAAGAAATATGAAGTTGAAAGCCACTTTGTAGAGTCAATAATATTACTTTTCTCTTTATATGTTAGTGTTTTTTAATGACGACATCAAATCAAAGTGGCCAATAAAAGTGTTGATGCACCAAGTAAGTATATATTGAATATTTCCTCAAAAATACACAATTTTGGGTTAAAAAAAAGAAGAAGAAAGATTGAAAAAAAAGAAGATTGGGAATGATCACACAACCAAAAAGAATACAATGATTATTAATTCCATAGCTTTCCTCTTTATATGTTAGTTTGTTTATGTTTTTTTTTTTTATGACAACATAAAATGAATCTGGCCAATAAAAGTGCTGATGCACCAAGTTATAATTTTGGACAAGAATAAAAAAAAATGTGTATGATCACGTTGTTTTGAAGAAAGTTGTGTTTTTTTTATTTATTTCATGCATCAAAGGGTTAATGATCATTTTTCTTCCTAAAACATACCATGTCTAAATACAGACATGCCGACGCAACCCGACATAAACTGCAAATTTTGCATAGACTGCAATTAGACTGTCATCTTTTACTGCCACAGTTCAAGGCGGTTATACGGGGTCACTGTAATCCCTCACCTTGAAAGTGCCAGCGTAATCATCAGGAGTGACGCCCTCCCTTCCTTCCTTCAGAGCAATGAGGGTAAAGCCACGAAAGTAAGATGGGCTGGAGGCATACAAACTCACTGGATAGAGAGAGAGAGAGAGAACAAAATATAGGTCAGAGGTACCAGAAATGAGCTTAACAGCAGGTCAGATCTCAACAGTGTGCCAGGGCAAGTCGCGAACTGCTCTCGCATTTGGCACGTACGTTTGCATGTAAGTGTGTGGGTTGTGCAAGTGCTTTTCACATGGAGCGTTGAATACATATGCATGCACAAACACGCTGGGCATAACACCCTCATAAAAAGGCATCTGCTGCTTAATGAAGGCCACTTACACAAATCCAAATTGCAGTGAATATCAGGTTATGGAGCGTTTTGATATTAAAATGATCCTGACAGGTAAATTATAACATAAACATTCAAATATAACCCAGGTTATACTGAAAAATAACAGTTGTAATGTTTTCGAACAAATTCTCACTTGTGTAGGTAGGACTGGTTAATAACAGTTTGTAACTGTTTAACCGGTTAGAAATGACCATGATCCTTCTACGGTGACAGTAAAAGCTATCAACTGTGTGAAAACAAAGGATTTAAAGGACAAAAACACATTTTGAAAGTATAATTTCATATTATTATGATTGAAAACCCTATTATAATGGACATTAAATTGCAGAACTGATTTCATCTGAATCAGCAGGTTTCATTTGACATAGTGTATGACAATATTAAATCTACATAAAAAAACTAGAAATAGAAGAACTGACGAGACATTGTGGTTGTAACACACGTTTATACTACTTATTTTCAAGCAAAGTACAGACTGGAACAGCATATGTTAGTGGAAGGGAGTGATTTCCCCAACCTGCTCAAAGCGTTCTGTAATCACGCTCTGCTCGTGCTCCATTTCGGGTTTTCCATTTCACAATAGTGAGAGAAACCCGCTCCGAACGATCCTGGCCTGAGAAAACACTGATGCTTCGACTTCCAAAAGTCAGTGAACTCATCTTGCGATTATGAGCATTAATGTTATATTTCTCAGTTAATGTTTGGGTTATGAAAAGTAATGACCTAAGAAATCAAAGTTACTGTAAATCTTGCAAAATCGTGGCAACATTTTTGTGTCATAATATTTAATATTGAAGTATTACCTTTCTAAACAGGAAAGTTACGTTAGTGTTGAATGGAAATACATACTGTAATGGCAGTCCAAGCTTGAAATTACTGATGTGGACTCATATTAGTATGGGGGAAAAAGTCAGAATTGTGAGAAGTCAGAATTCAGGCTTTTCCCTTTACAATTTCACCATTATGACTTTTTTCTCAATTGTAAGTTTATATCGTGGAATTGAAAACAATCCCAATCATGAGATAAAAAGTTGCAATAACCTTTATATATTTACTTAAAAAAAATAGATTATCTTAACAACTTGGTAAGACTTGTAAATATACATTTTATTAACTTAATTTTTGAGTTTGCACCAGTTTGGTCTCAGCATATTATTTTTAATCTAACGCCAAGTCCGCCTTTTCTCATTTTAAATAATTTTGTGGCCCCCTTAAACAATTGTTGAAGCCCCCTAGTGGACCTCGACCCCCTGGTTAAGAATCTACAAAAACACTGATCTACAAGAATAACTTTTGAACATCTGCATACTCTGCATATCTGTCTGATCAGAGGGAAGTTAGAGAACCACACCAGCAGATGTCATTAACGCATCCTGACTGACTGCACTAATGCCCACTGGAAATATGCCATATAATGAAAATGATTTCCCATGAGCTATTCAGTTATCTTACAAATGCAGTTATTTAAATCTGTAGAAAAAAGTCAGCTTAAGATACACACTCCTTGCATTAATTTATATATATATATATTTATTTATTTTTCTATGATGAAACTGCTGGTTTTGAATAATTAGTGTGCCTTTGTTGTTGGTTTTTTTAAATATTATTTTTGATTTGTTGGCAAACCATCTGTAGATACTGATTCAGACACCAAGGACAAAACAGCATGCTTCGCCAAAAGGGCAAACCAAAGTAGTCACTTTCTAACAATACAAAGGCCAAACATACCCATAAATGTCTATAGAGGACAACCTTCTAGACTGAGTTGTTAGTTTGGCACCTCACACATTCACTAACCTGTGTGTGATCTTGTCACCCGACCTATTGATCTGCCTGGGGTTGCAACAACTCAAGGGGCTGTGAAATATGGCAAAAGGTTTGTTTGGCTGTATTGCCCCAGTAAGCTTGGGGCTTGTGTGAGAGAAACACACCAGCAGCATTTGAGCTTGTTAATGCTTCAGTTCATCTTTGGCACAGACTTTGCGCAACTCTAGAGAGATGAGAAAAAAAAGTTTAGAGGGGGTAAATGAATGGGGAATGGCAAAACTGTTTCGTCCAGTTTTTCACCCACGGAATCCAATGACATGACGTTCAGAAGTATATATTTAAGAGTCAGTTAAATATAGAGGAAGAAGTGAAACAGCTCAACCAGATAAATCATAGCCTTTGTCTGCGGTCTAACTGATTGCCTGCAAGTCTATTTAAATATGCTAGTCATCTTAAAGGGATACAGTAGTTTGCTCAAAAAAAAAGAAAGAATTGCATTATTTAATCACTCTCATGCTGTTCTAAACCCGTATAATGTTATTTATTTTTATAAAAAAAGCTAAATGTATAAATATTTGAAGTATACATATAGTATAACTTAAAAGCACCATTAAAAAAAGCCAACTGAAGTTATATAGTAGATTTGCATAAGGAAACACATGGTATGTATGGTTTGTTTTTATTCTTATTAAATAAAATAAAAAAATATATATATACAGTATATACATACATACATACATATGGAAAATAGCAGTGTAATGAGTCTGACAGCATACTGGTTTAGAAAGACATAAGGGTGACATTTAAATTTTTTTTGGGTGGACTATCCCTTTAAGTAACTATCGCAGTATGAAACTGCTTTGTGTCCAGATGTCATTTTGGTAACACTGGCTTAAGTCAAACCTATCGGTGATTAAGCCAGATGGCAATTTAATATCTCACGGAGACAGCTTTTACTACTTAAGGAAATGGTTGAGGTTGCCAGGAAGCTCTCTTTTAAGGGCTGAAAAAGTTCCATGACAGTCCTGATATTCAACGAGGTCATTGAGTACTTTGGCATACATCATATGATGTTTCTGTTTATCCCGAGACATCACAGTTAATTCTAAAGCCGCAACACTGATAGAAAATTCGTTTTGAACACATACGGCACAGTGAAACGCCGTTTAAAAGCTTAGGTGTGAAATTTTCCACCTCTCAAGTATATGTTAATCACATGCTGTGTCAGCAGACTTTAAGACAGCTGGAGACCAGGGCAGCAGTGAACCTGCAGAGCTAAAAGCCACTCGGCGCTTTTCAAGTCAAAGTGTTTTAGTCAGTTCTCAGCATTATGAATAACACATCATAAGGCTGTGGTGCTTATTGATCCCAAATGACGCAGACCCAGGAGAAGTCTGTGCATATGACTGACAGCTGTCTGAAAAGTGCTGCTGTAAAGTATTGTGCTTCAGTATTTTGTTGCTTATTTTTATATTTTAAGTAAAAGAACCTTACAGTTCACATTTTTTATTGCATTTAGAGGTCAAACACTAAGTGTCTCAGAGAAAAAAAGTAAAACAAATGGTAAAGACAATTATGATTTAGTTGCAAATGTGAGACACAGAACTACAGTTGTAAAAAAATAAGTTGCTACTGAGAGAAATAGTCACAATTGTGTGATAAAAAAAGTCACATTATGAAACATAGTCACAAATATGAGAAATAAATTTGCAAATGCAATTGCGAGAAAGCCCTACATTTTCCCTGAGAAACTTTTGTGTTTACACTCAGGAAAAATGCTAAACTTTGCAAGCGAACGCGAACTTTCTCGGATGAACACAAGGTTTTGCGTGAGAACACAAAAGCATTGAAATAGAATTTTTTGTCCCATTTCACCCCCCACCAAACACACACCAAAATGCCTAAAATGTAATTGTGAGGAAGTCGCAAATGTGAGATAAAAAGTTGCAATTATGAGAAATAGTTACAAATCTAAGATAGAAAATTGCAATTGTGAGAAATAGTTGCAATAGTTGGATATAAAACTGCAATTGTGAGAAAGTCACAATTCTGAGAAAGAGTACATTAAAAAAAAAAAAAGTCTTAATTATGAAAGTCAAAATTTTGACAAAGTCGCAATTGTGGATACATATAAATAAAATCATCAATAAGAGAAATATTTTTGTTTTACTCTGAGGCATGCTTCCATTGCCCTATGCAAGGCAAGACATTCATCTAAACAGATTTAACCAGCTCACATTGTCTTTAATGATATACTCATTGTCACCTATGCATGCTTTTATTGGCTTTAATATCCAAAGTTTTCACTGCCTGAACTAGATGAGCACAGGGGTGGTAATGTCCACATGAGCATTGTGCTTGGCCCCTAAAGTGGTAAGGACCATTATGCAGGCAAGCGCAGTGGCCTGTTGTCCTAAAGTGATAAATGTTCAAATCACTGGCGGCTAATGTACTGTGCTGGGGACTTTTTCTCTTAGTATCATTCTAATTGACCGAGAGGCAAGTGATGCAAAGAAAGTCCATATGCCCATTTCCCCTGAAACACCCTCCCATCCTCAATCCTTTCCTTGATAATTAGTAGGCGTAGCTATGAAGAACAACCATGATGTCTGTGTTTTCTCTTACCTCAGTTGGCATATCGTTTATGTGATGGTTTTAGACTTTCATTGTAGCTGATTTACAAGGTGTTTTGTACTTTCTGGTTTGAAATTTAAAGCCTGCCTCTACTCCTTTGATAAAGCCACCATCTGGAAAATGGCGCAGATATAGTTCGGACAACTGGAACACATTTAAACATAGATTACTGGAGCAGCTTTCTGAACCTGGAGACAAGATTTCAGTTAAATAAAATGAACAGAAGAGTCTCGTCTCGTATTGTAATGACATTCTCCTTGACCTTTCAAAGTCTTTCCAAAGGGAAACAATGAAACAACTTGTTCTTAAGCTTGTCCTTTTGTCAAGAATCACTACCTATTGAATTACAAATAAGAATTGCAATGTGTAAAACAATAGGACATTGTCTAAATGTTTATGGCAAAATCACAGAAAGCCTTGTTTAATTTTCATAATATTTTCATTTACAATTTTTTTTCACTGACTCACAACTGATCGTATAATTTTTACATACTAACTCTACATATTAGCGCTCTGCTGATTTTTAACATTATTTTGAAAATAAAGAAAAACAATGCGCCCCTAGTGGCCGAAGTAGGAACCACATGCTAACTGAATGTGTCAGAAAGCGAAGGTTTTTCTACACAGTGATCTTTTGGGAGTAAAAGTTATATATATAGACAAAGGTATTGGGACTTTAAAGACATCACATTCTAAATACATTGACATTACACTTGAGTTGGTCCCACCTTTGCAGCTATAACAGTTTCCACTCTTTTGGGAAGGCTTTCCATAAGATTTTGGAGTGTTTCTGTGGGAGTTTTTGCCCATTCATCCAGTAGAGCGTTTCAGAGGTCATGCCCCTGAGTTTGGATGAGAAGGCCTGGCTCGCGATCTCCATTCCAGTTCATCCCAAAGGTGTTCAATGGGGTTGAGGTCAGGGCTCTTGTGTGGGCCAGTCAAGTTCTCCACACCAAACACATCCAACCATGTCTTTATGGACCTTGCTTTGTGCATTGGGGCACAGCCATGCTGGAATAGAAAAGGGCTGTCCCCAAACTGTTTCCACAAAGTTGGAAGCATAGCATTGTCCACAATGTCTTGGTATCACAGGTAATGTCTTTTTGGAATCTGCCAAACCCAGACTCGTCCATCAAACCCAGACTGCCAAACAGAGAAACAGAGAAGAGAAGTGATTCATCACTCCACAGAACATGTTTCCACTGCTCCATAGTCCATTGTGGTATTCTTTACATCACTCCATCCATTGCTTGGCATCAGTGGCGTGCACAGACCTCTGGAGGGGCAGGGGCGAAATGGCGTTGCGAGGGCACAATCGCGGATCTGGGGGGTGGGGTTGTATGGATTTGTTCCCCCTCGGCTCAGGGTGGGCGATATGGCAAAAATATCATGATTTTTTTTTTATATCACGATTCACGATTTTATCAGGATTCTTTGTCATGTTGGTTTTTCTATTTTGCAAGCTGTTTGAGCATTACAGCCAAACTAATTTCCCTATTATAAAGACAATGCTTTTCAAGGTAACAAAATATAAAAAAGTATGGCAGATATTTAGGCCAAAGTGGGTGAAGATAAAAATCTTCGTCAGTATTTTATCTTTGTTATTAAAAAATGAGAACAAAGATACACATTACAAATACACATAATATACAAATAAAATACACAGTGTTTTATTTTCAGGTAGGCTACAATAGGTGTATTTAGCAGGAGCACTCAAAATTTTTTATGTACAAATATAAAAATAAAACACTATATACACATTGATTCCTATTAAATTATCTGTATTAAAGTTTTTCAGTCAAGAGTAGTGATTGATTTTTCTCTTTGTGTTTGGTGTTTTGCTAACATTAAAGGAATAATTCACCCAAAAATTTAAATAGGCTAGTGTTTTATTTTTATACCTTCATTTACTCACTCAAAAGTTGTTTTAAACCTGAATGAGTTTCCTTCTTCTGCTAAACATAAATGCTATTTTGAAGAAGGTGGAAAACCAAACAGTTGCTGGTCCACAGTGACTTCCATACTATTTTTTTTCCTACTACCAAAGTCAATGTGGACCAGCAACTGTTTGGTTACCCAGATTCTTCAAAATATCTTCTTTTGTGTTCAGCACAAGAAAGAAATTAATATAGGTTTGGGACAACATGTAAGTGAATAAATAATGACAGAAATTCAATTTTAGGATGAACTATCCCTTTAATTACAGTCGGCAGCATGTAGCCTACTGTCCCTTTAAGACCTGCACGCTGTTTACTTTCATTTTAGACACAACCAACTGAGTCTATTCAGAAACCTTGTGTGTTTTGACAGTATTAGCACAAAATATGTGCTATAATAACTTAGTCCAGTAATCAGGTACTGTTTGACGGGCCTTTTAGTTTTCGTGCGCATGCTTTGGTTGTGCTCAGAAAAAGCGCTCATCAGAACAGCACACAAATAAACGTTTAATCAGTAAGGCTTTAAAGCAGATGCAAAAAATTGACTTTTGTGATTGTGAATAAGTGCAGTGTCCCGTGAGAGTAACTCTACCGCTGAGTTAACACTGATGTTAATATATTAGGGGAATATATTAGGGATATATTAGAATATATTAGGGGATATATTAGAATATATTAGGGGATATATTAGCCTAATGGTTAGAGAGTTGGCTTCGTAACCCAAAGGTTGCGGATTCGAGTCTCGTACCGGCAGGGATTGTAGGTGGGGGGAGTGAATGTACAGTGCTCTCTCCCACCTTCAATACCACGACTGAGGTGCCCTTGAGCAAGGCACTCAACCCCCAACTGCTCCCCGGGTGCCACAGCAAAAATGGCTGCCCACTGCTCTGGGTGTGTGTTCACTGTGTTCAAGGGCACTTTTGTCAGACCTGGCAGGGGCAGGTATATATATTATATACATAGTTTTTTTTCAAAGGTTGAAAACTTTGAAATTTTCTGATATATTAGGCTACATGATATTCATAGATTTTGTTAACTGTGAATCATGAATTTAGGAGAAAAGCTTTCTGGAAAAGGTTAGTGCAATTTGTGTCACAGATGGTGGTCGTTTCCCTGACAAACAACGTTAGACTTGAGTCCCAAAAAAACAGAACCATTATTTCATCTTCCAGTGCTTCATGTGGCCTTGTAAGACTGCAGTACAAGCATGCAACCATCCATGGCATAAATGTGCAGTGACAGATAGGGTCAATGTCTGCTGTTTCTCATCTGAATCATCATTTCAGACTGTCAACAACATGTACTGAGGTCAAAGCATGGCAAAACGAATGTGCTTTGACAATGATAAATTAATCTATTGTAAAAAGAGAGTCAATTTTTTACTTTGCATTTGATGAACGCTCTGCCTGCTTTCTTCTAGTTTTTTTTTATGAATGGATGGAGCCTTCTCTAAATTGTCTTAAATTTCTAATCAAAGTTTGTTTGAAAAGTCATTTTGGTACACTGTCTGCACTCATGAAAAATGTCATGAGAAATTAATGTAGTTTTTAAACTACAAGTAGCTTTAGTTTAAACCAAGCAAAGTTTCTATTCAGACAAACAGTTTTGAAGTATTTACAACCCAGGCCAATAATAATTTAAATGCAGTTCAGTTCACTTAATAAACATAGCACATAGCTGACTTAATAAATTGTAAAAAAAAAAAATTAATTTGTCTTCATTTACTCACCCTCATGTTGCTTCAGATCTCTTTGACTAACAATCTTCTGTAAAACACAAAAGGTGAATTTTTGAGACCGTCAAGCTCTAAAGAGACAAAAAGCACCATAAAAAGCACCAATAAAAGTGTTTGTATTATCCTTTTTTTTTATATTCCAAGCCAAATAATAACTTTGTGTTAGAAACAGATTAAATGTTAACTTCAATGCGAACCTTGCCCTCCAGTGAGCTGTCAACCTCTGCAACTGGATCTTTGATTCAGTAAGATCATAATTTAATCATTTTGAGTGAATCATTCAGACAAGTTTTATGAACTGTTTACGGATTCATTTAAACGCGCTGACTGAAAAGAATGATTCATGAATCAGACATCTTGAACTCAGTAAATAATGAATCATATTTCAAGTTTTCCTCACTGAAAGCTATCTGATGGAATATAGTGCACTTTAATGGTGATTCATTCACTTTAATTGCCATGTGGCCTTGTAAGACTGCAGTACAAGCATGCAACCATCCATGGCATAAATGTGCAGTGACAGATAGGGTCAATGTCTGCTGTTTCTCATCTGAATCATCATTTCAGACTGTCAACAACATGTACTGAGGTCAAAGCATGGCAAAACGAATGTGCTTTGACAATGATAAATTAATCTATTGTAAAAAGAGAGTCAATTTTTTACTTTGCATTTGATGAACGCTCTGCCTGCTTTCTTCTAGTTTTTTTTTATGAATGGATGGAGCCTTCTCTAAATTGTCTTAAATTTCTAATCAAAGTTTGTTTGAAAAGTCATTTTGGTACACTGTCTGCACTCATGAAAAATGTCATGAGAAATTAATGTAGTTTTTAAACTACAAGTAGCTTTAGTTTAAACCAAGCAAAGTTTCTATTCAGACAAACAGTTTTGAAGTATTTACAACCCAGGCCAATAATAATTTAAATGCAGTTCAGTTCACTTAATAAACATAGCACATAGCTGACTTAATAAATTGTAAAAAAAAATAATTAATTTGTCTTCATTTACTCACCCTCATGTTGCTTCAGATCTCTTTGACTAACAATCTTCTGTAAAACACAAAAGGTGAATTTTTGAGACCGTCAAGCTCTAAAGAGACAAAAAGCACCATAAAAAGCACCAATAAAAGTGTTTGTATTATCCATTTTTTTTATATTCCAAGCCAAATAATAACTTTGTGTTAGAAACAGATTAAATGTTAACTTCAATGCGAACCTTGCCCTCCAGTGAGCTGTCAACCTCTGCAACTGGATCTTTGATTCAGTAAGATCATAATTTAATCATTTTGAGTGAATCATTCAGACAAGTTTTATGAACTGTTTACGGATTCATTTAAACGCGCTGACTGAAAAGAATGATTCATGAATCAGACATCTTGAACTCAGTAAATAATGAATCATATTTCAAGTTTTCCTCACTGAAAGCTATCTGATGGAATATAGTGCACTTTAATGGTGATTCATTCACTTTAATTGCATGCAAGCAAGCGGCCAGGATATTCCACGGAAGAAAGAAGGTCAAACAGCTTTGGAATGACATAAGAGCAAACTATTCTTTTAATATGAAACAACAAAAGGGTGCGAGGAAACTACCGTAACAAGCCAATAATATTTTTAATACTGCATTTCCTTGCCAAAGTTGTTTTTTGTTATTTGCGAGAGTGCTTTTATGGCGCTGCTAAAACATCTTTAAAAAGCTGCAAGCAATTTGAAAGCCCCATAAATCCAGTTTAATTGTTTTAAAATGGCCTGTAAATTCAAGCCAGTTTTGTTGATTTCTTATGTACAGAGCCACTCGACTCCAAATGATGTCATAGCGAACAGTGCAAGATTTCGCCTTCCTGTTTTAATTGGAGCTTAATGTACTCATGCTATCATTGAGGAGACTGCTTCAGATAT
Source organism: Sinocyclocheilus grahami (assembly GCF_001515645.1). Lineage (NCBI taxonomy): Eukaryota > Metazoa > Chordata > Actinopteri > Cypriniformes > Cyprinidae > Sinocyclocheilus > Sinocyclocheilus grahami. Next base: position 357,653 of record NW_015505292.1, read on the forward strand.
TTCCTTTTGATACACCATGTGTCAGAATAATGAGCTCTGGATGTAATTTAAACGTTGTATTAGTGTTTTAAAAAAGCTAATAAATATTGTGCCCTCTAGAAAGCTGATTTTAAGAAGAGATGAAGCAGCTATACCTAGAATAAAAAAGAAACAAAACAAGGGTTTTGAGACCCAAAAGTGATGCTAAAAGATCCTGCATATGTCAGAAGAGAAGAATGAGATGCATGCAGGCTCTTTCCAAACCCGAATACCCTGTCAGAATACTGCACGAAACAATGCATCTTAAAATAATGTCATGTGCGAGACCACCTGTAATCTGAAATCCCAATGGCGCTTTGTGTGTATTCTAATCTGTCTGTTTTGTGCTCTGAATTCAACCGACAGCGCTGGCCTTGTCAAAACCACTGCAATTACCTCTCTTATCTGAAAAGAGAGGGCTTAGGCCATTTCCCTCTGCTAAAACAGACACTTTGTATGTCACGTTACAAAAAACAGGGTCTGAGCAGACAGTGCTTTTAGTATTGTGCTCAGAAAGATTTAATATTCTGAATGGAACTAGATGTCCTGCACCCGTTCGTTTCAGTTTGTGCTTGTGACTCTAAGCAGCAGAATACAATCAAAGGCCATTATGACTGGAACAGCAAATTGTATTTCTTGAATATAAATGTGCTGTAGAGAGGAAATATGACTCAAATTAAATTTGATTAATTCTAACTAAATGCATGAGTCTGTGCAGATAAGGATAGAACAGAACAATTCTTGCTTTTTGCACTTTTACCAGATACATTAAGATTGGTTAGTTTTTCTATTAGCCTAGTAATAACACACACTAAGCTATAACTGAAGAGCTTAATAAATAAAATAATAATTTAAAAATAAATTTGCCAAATTGTCCTACACAATCAGCAAGAACTGAGAATCAATTCCAATTTTCTGGTTTGATTCTGATACTTTTTGGTGTCTTTGTTTAATGACCATGTTGCTTACATGGGGAAAAAAAATCTTTCTTCAAATACGTGTCTTTTTGAATCATTCTTTAAAAGAAACGGCACATAAGAGTCATTTATTTCAGGAATCATGCTACCTGCATGTATTTGATTCACTAAAAAGAATGGCCTCATAGGAGTCATTTGTTGATGAATCAGACTACACTGGTTGCCTGTGTGTTTTTGATTCAGTAAAAAGAATCAGTACAAAGATGTTTCCATGCAGCCACTGAACTTAAGAGATAAAAAGAGAGTAAAAAGATGGATCATGGGATTTTAAGAATCAGCATCAGGGATGTTCAAATGAAGATTACGATTAAACAGAAAATTAATATTTTTACACAGCTCAATGGAGAAAAAAGTCAAATAAATGTGATACTGCTTAAATGACATAAGAATGGAAACCATAAAGAATTATGGGCCAAAGGCCAAACCACCCATATACTGTAACATCTTGAATGGTTACAAAATAAATAGCTTCCAAAAACTCAGCTTTTCAACTTCTATGTACACAGTAGTTCAACCAAAACCTTTTCCTCTCATAGTCGACTCTAGAGGACTCGAGGGTCAGTAGAACTCAGCTAAAGGATGACACTTAACTCAAAAGTGTTGCTTGGGTATACATCTGCAACCGACAAAAGAGAAGGAAATGAATGAGCATTCAGTAGCTTGTGAAGTATACTTTGATGCAGCCTTGGTGCAGGACACACTTCAAACATGCAACAAGGGCCAAAGCTTAAGTGTTTATTCCATCAGACATCAGAGTGGATACTGACACCACAATAGAGACATGGAGGGCCAGCCAGATGAGGTTGCCAGATCTTTGCTCTTTTTCCACTACTTGAAAAAAGAGCAAGGAATATTCTATATTCTAAAATATTGTTACTTGAAATAAAATTCAGAAATTCAAAATACTAAAACTACAATAGTATCTCAATGATGCTAAAATAACACTGACATATATTTGTATGTATACATACACAAACATATAGTCAGTTTGCAAGTATTTTGGCACATGCATCATTTTTCTAAATGGTCTGCCATCTAATGGCAGTTTGGGGTGAGATGGAAAGATTCTACAGAGAAATTAAGTGTCAAGGCAGTAATGTAAGAAATGTATGGAACTTACAAATTGCCCAAATTGTGTTGAGCGCATAAGTGCAAGGAAAATCTCCATTAGTACTGTATATTTGACACATTTTTATGCCAAGTTCCCTTGATTTGCAGTAACAGGCCTCTCTCATCTTTTTAAGTGGGAGAACTTGCACAATTGGTGGCTGACTAAATACTTTTTTCCCCACTGTATGTACATACATAGTGCAGTTTATAGTGTGCAGTATATAGTCCACTTTGTATTTGGAGAGACATTTTGCTATTTAATTGCTCTTGAATCTTGAATTGTCTCTCCAAATTTGATGAATCAACATAATATTTAACCCTCTGCATGGGGTCTGAGGGGGTTTTGGCTAACATGAAATATACCCTTTCTAAAACAAATTTATAAATTATCTTTGAGCATGTCCGTGTTTTAGTGACTTTAACATTGTTATACTCTAAAAGCAAAACTGAAACATGCACACACACACTTCATCATTTTAATCAAAATTTTGTAAGAGACAAAACAAAGCACCGAAACCTCAAGGAAAGCAGAATAATCCATCTCAATGAAGCATGGAATCATGCAGAAACAGACAAAAAGACTGGATGGAAGACTAATCAAACCTGCAAACCAAAGAGACATGGTTAAATGTGTATTGGATATCGGATGGAGAATAGACTTTTGATTAAATCCGGATTGTGGGTGCTCGGCAGGATCCCGGAAGCACTGTCTTGTCCCTAAAGACAAAAAAAAAATTATTCAAATTTATTATGCAATTAATTTGCATCAGTATTGGGTTGGCTCATGGTCGGAATGTTATATGATAATATGTCACTGAATCTTTTTCAAGAATGCCAACAGTCCTAATTTGCCAAAAAATTTCCATGGCAACTGCAGACAGTATCCTGATTAAGCTTTTGAGCATAAATTGACCAAATAATGATGCTAAAAAATACTTTGTCATAATTGGACTGTTTTGCAGCCTCATCCAATATATACGCGAATTCCATGGTGTTTGAGTGGATATTCATTTGCTCAAATGAAACAAAATATTTATTGTGCTCCACAGCTAATACTTGCCAAATTGACACTTGGCCTTTTATTTTTAAGCAAGAAATGTGTGTTTCCGGCCCACAGGCAAGACAACGGTCACTTTACACAAACAAGGTAAACTTTGGTATATATATATACTGTATATAATAATAATAAAATATATAATATGTATTTTTCTTTCCACTGCTACCACTGTACAAATAGGTTAAAGCCTGTTTTAAATAATCTAAATCATCTTCTGGTTTAGATTTTATAAGAAGAATTAAATAAACATTTGATATAAAGCAGGTTTTCAGTTCAGCACCTCTATTATGAGATGAACTTGGAAACTCATAGAGGCTGCTACAAGCTTGTGTCTAATGCATGTTGATAAGGCAGTTCTCTTTTAATCATTATAACACATGCAGGAATTTTCTAAAGAAACTTTGGAACAAGAAAACATTTTGTCATTAAATTACACTTCTATAAGCATCCCATATCTGCATAAAAAGAAAAATGGCAGTTACAAATTCTGTTGCTGTCACATCCTGAGCTTTAGACTATGGTGCTTCTCATAGATAAGTGAAAATCTCATCCTAAGTGACTTGCTACATTGCAGTCACTTATACGGGGTGACTCCTGCTAAACAAACACGTCTGCAGTAGCGCTCCTTTGTGAAGGAGCCAACAATCATTACTCATTGAGTTCAGATAACTCCACCTGCCTTAAAAGCACTAGGGAGGTTCTGGCAATACAAACTGCATACAATTAGACGAACATTTTATGGTCCTACACCTTTCACAGATGATATAAATACATTTAGACCACTTAGTGATTGCTATCGGGATGTGAAGAGACTTTCAACCAGCATAACAAATTTTTTTTTTTAACCAAATCACCTACCCTGCCTTTAAACTGCCCACTGTTCTTCAGAAAAATCCTCCAGGTCAAAAAGTCATCTTTTATGTAAAATATTTTATTCAGGACAGTACTAAATAAAAAATAACATGCATTTTGTTAAACACTATAATTAAAGATGTTTGGTCTGGAATTGGATTTTGCAGCTGTGATTATTTTGTTATTTATTATAAGGGTACGTACTGATACTTCACAAGCCAAAAAAAAAAAGTCCACATTAATAATCATAATTTTCAATTCATCTGTTTCTTTTTGTTCAGATAACAACACCTAGACTCCTGTTTCTATCATAAGCCGTCTAAAAATCTGTGGTTTTGAGAGGCCTGTGGAAATGGTTTCATCTTTGAAGCAAACAGCTTCTTCTGATAGAAAAGATGAAAGGTGCACAGAGAGAGAGAGAGAGAGAGAGAGAGAGAGAGAGAGGACGAGTATCCAGTTTATGCACACACCAAACAGAGATCCGTGCTTTTCTGACTATTTGCATGTGAATGTGAGAATCTGTTCCCATGGCTCTCTCAGGCACGAAAGGTAGGACGACAGCACAATAGCTAATGTTTAGCATTTGAAGATCGCAGTGACAAAACGCCTCTCTATTTAGCCTTCACAAACACTGCCGAGGGATGTGTGGACCAAACTGGGAGAAGGTGACAATGTATTAGACACATAATAGAGTTCTTGCAGTAAATACAATCAGGTGACAAGGAGGCACAGTCTGTTCTCCAGCATTGTGTGAAGTTAAATAAAGTTTTGCTGATGGTTTCCAGAGGAAGCTGTGTTCTGCTCAAGCTGTTCATGTTTCACAGTGAGAAGTTTTAAATTGCAAGTGTTACAACGAGCTTGGAACAAGTGCCTCCACACCCTCATGACATCTCTGTGTTGACCGCGAGCATATGTTGTGTCAGTATAAACACATTTTTGTAATCTCGGAGTCCAATTTCTCGAATAACAGTCATTGCTTCTGTGGCCACTGAGGATTGCATGCCCCTTCACAGATGCTGCATAAACCACTAAACAATCAGACAAAGGCTTTATAGGATGGTATACACTTGTGGCACACTGGCAATTGAGGAAATTTAGTTTCTAGTGTGGGGACAGAATGGATCCAGATAATGAACTCACATTTCCCATAGTACATACTAGCACTCGGACAAAAGCGCACACTAGGGGCCATTAGCACATGAAGCTTGCCATATGTTTTGATATAACAGCAATGCTTTTATTATTCAAGTTTGCAGCTCATTTTTGTAGCTGTACTAATTCAGAGTATATGAAAAGCTTTGAGCAGCGGATTGGATTTGTAGTGGATTTTTTATTGGCAAATTCATACACACACACACACACACACACACACACACACACTGGGTGGGTGATGTGTCAAACTGCCACCAACCCTTTGACCCGGCACAGGTACCATTAGAGGAATAAATTAACTGAACCAGAAGAATGGGATTTGTTCCAACAATCTCTTCACATGGAAATATGGAAAAGTGGGGATAAAAGGAAAGGCCCCTCCTCCACCAAATTGGAGGGGAGAAATAGACATTTATTACCTGAGGAAGGACATAAATAAATACAAATTTATTGGTTGCAGCATAATACATTTAGGGACATTCACTCACTCTCATGTCATTCCAAACCCAAATGAATTACTTATTATTTATTTGATTATATTCATTACACTGCTTTCGATGGTAAATGCATCAGTTAAAGCTACCAGATCGCATTATTTAAAATTATTTTAACAATCGTGTTTAACAGTGAAAAATGACACTCCCTGTTAACCCATTCAGAGAAATCTCCACCAATTAGAGAATCGTCAGAGATGGTCTTATTATTAGGAGATACCAAGGTTTGGGGTTCTTTCATTGGAGAAAGTGTAAAGGTCAGCTTGGACACGTGTGCCTTGATAACCAATCACATTACAGCCAAGACATCCTTGAATTTCTGTCAGAGTTCCAGCAAATCATACCAAAATAATCCCATGAAACACTGCATTCAATTTACATAATCAACATCATTAAATTAATATTGTTTTCAATTCAATAATTCACGATTCTTTAAGGGATTGTAGTACTTTCCTTAAATGCAGCCGTAAAGTAAATGTCTTAAACCTTTGTCTTTTTGTCTGATTTTTTAATATTTGTCAAATTTATTATTTTAATTAATTTATTTATTGCAAATCAAAGTTTGCAATGTTGCGATTCACCTCATTGCTGGTTGGTTTGATTCATGGCTTTTGGTTCAATTCAGACTTATAATCTCTATGGGAAAAAATACTTGGGGAACCAAGGCTGCTAAAAATATTTGCTCCATGAAAATGCTTTATATCAGACTGAAACTGAAACCGGCCCTACTTACACGTCCCTCTTCATCACATTGCTAACCTGCACTCTCGTTTAACACAAATATAATTGCCACCATCTTGTGTCTCAGTTAGTGATAATAGTGAAAATCACCTTAGAGGACCTCAGTATTAATATTACTGTAATATTATTGTGGTGTTATTGTTGTTGCTAAACTGATTGATTTGTACATTGTAACAGTAAAATTTTAAATTGTACATAATTTTAAGTCAAAACATTTCATCTCCACGTATTTATGCTCAATCAATGCTTTAGGGTTTATGGGTCTATTTTGCAAAAATGATGGGCTGATTATGCATTATGCCTTAAATAGCAAATTCAATCGGATGTACTATGGTCATTATGGTCATTTTTTGAAGCTTAATAGTGTTTGCCCCATATACTTTTGTTTCTCTGCTAAAAGAAAGTCATTCATTCGTTTGGAATGAGACAAGGGGGAGTAAATGATAACAGAATTCTCATTTACGAGTGAACGATTCTTTTAAGGCCAGTAAGCGAATTATCTTGAGTATTAGGCAGATGCTTGATTTTTATTATCTCTGGAAAGCATGAGACGTTTAGCTTTTTATCTAATTCTGTCTTTTAATCCCACTGTCCAGCAGACACATTCATAACAGAAGTATTTGCTGAGGAAGACAGATTTCACTAAAAATATCTCTGCACAGTCTATTCAAATCCTCCTCTGAGGTATTTTCTTTCATTCAAAGCATAATGTATGTAATGTTTTCTATCTGTTCTGAAGTTCGAGCGAAACAAACTTGCTTTGTTAAATCCCCAAAAAATATTTTCTTTTAAGGGTCACAATGCCAGTTGCACTCAACATCAGGTTGGCTGAAAGAAAACAACTACAGAAAGATACAATGATTTCCAATGGTACACTGTGAGTATGGCGATCTAATTATGAATATTTGGTACCCGGTTTCTCGTCATGACAGGCGTCCTGGCTTGGCTGTTTGGAATCATTATATCCTTAATAACAGAACGAACGCTGCACCCTTCATAAATCTGCATTAGCATGAATCTCACTTTGAAAGACTTGTGGGTACAGCTGCTTAAATCACACAATTACATTCACATTACTGTACTTGCTGGAGTTGTGACGTCTTGACAAATGGCTTACATTGCGTAAATGTCACTCGAAGCGCAACAACGGATTCGCTGTAACATTGCAATTAAGTTTAACATATGTTTTGCACAATGAAATGAAGCTTGATTCAATTTGCACAAGATCTAGCATTTGTTGTAGCACCAGACTCAACTTGGATCCTTATTCTTATGCACAATTTTATTACAGAGAACAACCAAGAAAATAATCCAAACCAACCGAGAAAAAAATCTGACCATTTATAATAGTTTTCTTTTTGCATCAATAGTTTTATAAAGATTATTACAGTCAACTCAAAACTCATGTCACTGTAAGTCAAAAAACGATGTCTCATCCAAAGCTTAATAAACTAGATCTCAGTTCCTTCCCACTGCCAAAAAAACCCAAAACTTTTTAATCTTTTATCTCTGTTTGAATCCACATCGTCTGCTTTCTTTCACCACTGACCTTTCCAAACCTTCAGAGATAATGGTTTTTGATAAGTCACAGAGAGAATTTAAAAGTTATCACTTTCTACACATCTCTGTTGGACTTCTGTATCCAAGATGACTGTCTTTTGAGAACAGTTTCTCTGGAGATATGAGTCGTACTATGAGATTTCTGTCTTTATGTTTGCATTTAGGCAGGTGACAGGTGCTTTATCAATGTTTAACCACATAAACAATAATTACTGATAAAAAATACACTGTCCAGAACGTTATATGTAATTTTCTAATAGATAATAGATTAACTGAGAACCAAAAGCTATAAAGGGCATTAAAAGAAATACTTTTTTTTGACAATACATATGAAACAAATATACATGTGCAAATGCACACATAAAAACCCCCACATGAACAGCAAGTGATTGCAACAGTTTTAAGTCTGTGAAGATACGAGCTGAACTAAAGTCCCACATGCTGAGCATTTGTTTACATACCTCAGGGAAGTGTAACATGCCCGTAGCCAGTAAAGTTGGGTCTGACTGAGGCAAACCAGACAAAACACTTCCTTACATTGTTTTGAGAAAGAACTAGAGTTTTTAAAGAAACAGCCAAAGTTCTGGCACAGTTCTTTCTGACAAAGAGTCTAAATCTGACATTACTTCTCATAGGATAAGAATCAACAAATAATTTTATTCTGCATCTTAATACAATACACTGTTAGACATTTCAGTAATTTCTACAGTTATTTACTGTATATCCCCTAGTATAGTACTGCAAATTCCATTTACAGTAAGTAACTGTAATACCCTTTGCATCATGGGAATTTTCTGTGACATCAAACTCCACATATTTTTTTTAATTGCTGTATACTACTGTATTTGCCGTAATGGCCTCTGTGGCGCCATTCCATTGAGGTTGTTTTATTTTCCTCACTTCTTACATTTCGATTGACAAGATTTGTCCTGCACCGTGTCTACAACGCCACAACAGCTTGGGACTGACTACACTGGATGTTACATTGCTTGTAATGATTGGCAAATACGTTTGCCCTTCGTGTCAGAAACAGCACGAGAGTTTGGAGTACATCTGTACGTCAGAAATATACCGGGGCATCACTTTACTGTCCACATCCATTGTAGATAGTATCGCTGATTATAATGGGTTCTATATTGTCTTTTGTCGTGTCGCGCCGTGCCGCACGCATCCGAGGAAGACACGGAACCCACGGGGCAGCGCCGTGGGTTTTGCCCGGGGATGAGAGTGGAAGAGTTCCGGAGAACGATGCACCTTACAAGAGAATAAGACCAGCAAGCAAGGTAAAATATATGTATTTATGTCTCTGTGTGTGTTTTGTCAGATTTTTGCAGTAGCCAGTCATGTGTATTCTATATGGGGTTTGCCTTTTAAAAGTGTTATTTCTACTTTTTGTTTTTCAGGGAACACATTTCCGTCACTAACAAAGTGGATGGTGAGCAAAGGTGGTGGCCACGTTTTGGAGCAGCTCCTGGGTTTTGCAGACGGCTTTGTATTTCTTTTCCCATTATGTTTTTGTTGCCTATAGATTCGTTGTGAGGATAAATCCAGAGAATACAACACAATGCACTGCAAAATGTCCTAAGACAGGAGAAACGGTGAAGATGAACTGTTCCAGCATTGGAAGACTGTATTTTTAAGTGTTATACATTCAATGTTTTAAATAAATAATTTGATATTTTGTAATTATTGTGTCTGTTTTAATTGAATGCCAGTAGTACATACAGTATGTAGGATAAAAATAAAATGAATTCTATATATAAAAATATAAAATCAAATTAAATCTATAATAAAATAAATTAATTACAATAGTATACTGATGAATTGGATTTTTTATAGTAATTTACTGTAAAATGGTACAGTTTGCTACTGTAAATGAAATACAGTTTGCTACTGTAAATCTTAATTTTAAGATTTTAATTTTAAGATAATAAAACCCTTTGAAATGTCTAACAGTGTAGACTCTGAGATCACTAGAAAATATGATTCCATTTAGAATGTTTAATAAGAAGAAAATTTACATGAATTATAGAACGTTTTAATATTGATACAGTATAAAATTTAATAATCATGTTTTCCAGCATGATTTGAGAATGATCCAAGGAACATCTCGAGGTTCAATTGAAGAGACAACATTTCAATTGAAATATTCAATTGAGGAAAGAACAAGACCTTTGAGGACTTTACAATAATACAATTATTACTAAATGTAATTACATAAAAAAATTTAAATGACATGTAATTTTTTTATATTATTTAATAAACTAAAATAAACATAAAATAATTTTTGTAATGTAATAATGTCATAATTTTTTTAAATCCTTGCATTTTTCCAGTTTATTTCAATTTTTTTCATTTTTTAAAAAGATTTATTTCTAATTGAAATCAGAATTGAATCTCTTGGAGCCCACTGTACATTGTAAAAAACATTTCGAAGTTGTAAAAAAAAAAAAGATTATAATGTAATTTGCCATTTATTTTTATTTTTTTGGAATTGCTTGTGAAATTAAAAGATCTAGAAAAAAGTTTCAGAAAATGACAGGATATCACTTAAATCTAATCATGAAAAGATACATTTATCAGTTGCTATTTTGAAGCATTTTCCAATTATACACATGCTCACTTCAAACAAACACATACTGGTAAAATATCACAAAAAATACCAAACACCAAATCATATCTCCACATAAAAGCTATTTCACTTTACACAGCCTCTCTGCCTTGCACCATTCATTTTGCATGACACTGAAAAAAAATTTGTTTCATCACAAAGACATCCACTAGCTTGAAGCTAATGGAGATGAATTAAGCAAAGTTCAGGTTCACTTCATTCACAAGGCTTTCCCATGTCCACCGAAGGTGTTTAGCTTTAGCCATTTCATTTTCTCTGTCATTGTGCCTTTAGGTTAATTCACAAACAACATTACACTTCCAAGGTCTTTATTTTGAACATATTCATCATCAAATAATTGAAAAACCTTACAAAGGATCTTACAAAGCTTGCTTTTGATTAATCTGAGCTTGGAAGCTATTTGCCAGATTTATGCTGAACGTCCTCTATCATTTGATGATGAACTGCGGGGTAATTTGTCTGTAGTTTATAGCTTACAAGCGGAAACCTCACGCTTAGGTGCCCTATAAATCTACAAAATCTACCAACAAGACTTCTCCGGAAGACAAACTGCAGGCTAGCGACATCTGGCATGGGATATGAGTTTTGCAACGCTGCTGTGAAATATAATTTTGCCACAATGTGTCATGAGTCACTTCTTTCTTTATTTTTGTAACTGTGTTTCACACCAAGAGATTCTACCGCCGTCAAGCTGATGTTCTGCGTAGCCCTTGGCTTCTTACAAAATGAAACACAAAAATGAAACTTTATTGAACTGCACCTTGGAGATACCTAGGGCGTAGCAGTCTCTTTACGGATATCTCAAGTGCGTCACCTTGTAGAAGGAATATTGGTGCGAGTAAGATTTAAAAAGAAAGAAAAACACCAAGAAAAAAACAAACCAGCCTTGAAGCAATTTCAGATTGCTCCTCATAACCTTCCAATACATTCCTGCAGAATCCAATTTAGTGCAAGATATGGAATAAAACTGTCACAGAATGGGAAATGTTATCGCCTACTGATGTTTAAGACATACTGTGTGGGTTAAATTGAATATTTCTATGAAGCTGAGTTTTTCAGGCTTGTTCTTGCCAATTATTTTATTTCCTGTTTCATATGTCATTCGCTGCAACTCTGATATATTCAGTGTGCTTATTTCAATTTCACATTAGGTGATTCAACTTTAGTGTGACAGTAGATTGAAAGTGTGCTTATCAACATTGTGAATAAATCACTGAGTCTGGATTGTGGGGCCGTATATGCCCTTCACTGTAATATCCATCATCATTTTAATGATCTGCAGCATCTGAGCCTGTTGGATGGTGCAGTGTCAGCCAATTCGCACCAGTATATTTTGGCGTTCGAGTTGAGGACTTTTCGACTGCACAATGTCCCTGTCAAAGGGTCCGCAGGGACTTCAGGTGTAAGGCTGACCTGTCATTCCCTGCAAGGCTTTGTGTCTCTTTATATGCTGATCATCATTAGCCGTAGGGAGATGTTTGAGTGTTGAAATATATACTTTGTCACTGGCACTCAATCGGGGGTTATTACCCCAAAAATGGGCCACAGGACTGTTCTGACAGCAGAAGAAAAAAAAATGGTGAATGCAAATAATAACTATACAATCATTCATACTTATATTGGTGTTCCCGGTCCAAAAATGACTGGCATTTTCAGAATTGTTTGCAAATCTTGTATTATGGTAGACTGTCACCAAATCTTGGATTCAATATTCAATGTTCACGTATTTTATTCAATTTGCACAGGTTTTGTATTTCTTTGTGGAACTGATTGATTGTAGGCATCACTGATCTGAGCTTATGCACCTCAGTTTTTGAGTGAAAAAAGCATTCTTTTTCAATCATTCAGCATCATTATTTTGTCAATATTTACTCAAAAACTGAGGTGCAAAAGCTCAAATCAATGAGCTCTATGATCAAACAGATCCAAAAAGAAATACAAAACCTGTGCTAATTGAAAGAAAACAGGTTGATAAAAAGAATAAATCCAATATTTGGTGATAATATAGCATAACGAGAAATGTATAAGCAATTTTTTGTAGGCCGGTCATTTTTGACCTGGAGCATCACACATGTAACAAAGTGAGGGGGAAAAACGAAGATATTTGATAATTTGCGGAAGTTGTTATACCCTGTATGAGCAAAGTCAGTAGGTTTTAGTCCAATGCGATAACATTAACTAGCATTTTCAGGAAAAAGAAAACCTCTCTAGGTCAAAAAGACCAGAACATAACATGAGGGTTAACAATAAAAAAAAAATGTCAGAAATAAATAGAAAACTGCAATATTTTGGAGCAAATTCATCAGCCATGGGTAAAAAGTAGCAACATTATGGTTATACTAGCACAAACAGGTTGTATGGCATAATTATTCTCCAAAACCATGAATAAAACTACAAAACTGCTACTACAACTACTACTACTACAATAAATAAATAATAAAAAAACCTACAGTATGATCAAGACTACATGAAATATGGCTTTGTTTCCAACAACAGGCTGTGCCGACTGCAACATCCTGCAAACTACTGGCTGCCGAAAGAATGAAACCATCAACATTCATGAAACATTCAGAAGCCAAACTTGCCCAATTTCCTACTGGATCTAATTGTCCCCAGTGTGTTGCTTATCAAATCACAAGATCACAGAAAACATAATCAATGTGTGAGTTGCTCTATTATTTCTGCAAGGCTGAATATCTGATATTTCACCATTTAGGCAACAATGCATCCATCATGCTGTAAACAGAGATTTGAAATGACTGGAGGAGAGACGGTTTTAAGATTAAGCTATCATTCAAAAGACATTTGATTGACAGACACATTATAAACACAAAAACTGCGGTAATTTATCTTCAAACTGAGTCATAATTCAAATTATAGGGAAAAAGCACTTACAAATAATTCTAATACTAGTTTTAATTTTTAGTGTCAAACTACGACATGTGTTCTCAACTCTCTCTCTCATATACAGTATATATTCATACCCATGAGTTTGACTGTTATATAAACAGTAGTCAGTAAAGCATGTGAAATATGCATTATACTTGTGTTTTTCACAAAAATATTTTCCTCCCTAGAAAAACTAGCATATATTTTGCAACATCCTAAGGATAGCATGAAAATGTATGAACTAAAAAACACAGAATGTACCAATTTACTCAGAGCATCTGGGAACAGGATGATCTAGATAATGATCATCTCCCTGGGTGTTTTTCACACCCAGCTGACTGAATCTTTACTGATCCTCTGCTGAAGGAGAAGAGGTGTGGAACGAGGGATCCATTAGAGGGAAAGGAAACAGCAGTCAAGGCCTCCGTGCTCTGATGATTTATGTGTTCAATATGAGGGCAAGGTGCATTTTTCTACATTTTAGCGCTTTAGCCCTGACACTCGGAGCAAGGGGGTGCAGGAGGCTGTAAAAGTGTTTGGTTTGGACTCAGAATAACAAGATGTTACTCACACACAACCTTTGCCACAAGTACAAACCCGGTTCCTGCCAAAACAGAATGTGAGAATTGTCAAGCGTCAGTAGAAATAGTTAATATAAGCTGAATAAATAATTCATAAATGTAAACAAATTACAATAAAATTGATGGGCACAATAAATGTATTAATAAAATACATAATAAAACAAAAATGACTGAATAAAATAATTGAATAACTTAATAAAATAAATGTATACATGTAACTATACTTAAAAATAAAATAAAAATGAATAAAATAGAATGAATGACTCAATCAATTAATAAAATTAATACATAAAATAAAAAATGAATGAATAAAATAAACTGAATAAATATATGAATGAATAAAACAATTGTATTTATGGACTACATACAAATACAAAATTACTAAAAATAAATAAAATGGATAAATGAATAAAACCGATGAATGTATTAATTAACTACAAAAAATATTAAATAAAAATGAATTAATAAATAACTGAATAAAACTGATGAATAAAATAAATGCATTAATAAAATACACAAAAAAATGAATGAATAAATAACTGAATTAATACAATTGTTGAATAAAATTAACGTATTAATACATCAAATAAAAATGAATGAATAAAAGAGAATATATATGAGAATAATATATGAGAATATATAAAATATAATAAATGTATTAATACATACAATTAATAAAAATAAATAAATGCACTAATAAAAATAAAAAAGATTGAATAAAATAAATAACTGAATTGATTTCATAAATAAATGTATTTGCCTCAAAAATGCATTTGGACCAGACATGAGTCAATCAAAATATAATAATATGTGATAGTCCATTCTGAAGTCTTAAAAGCACACAAACCTCCAGAGCACAGAGATGTCATAACATGATTTGTAGTGATCATTGCAATGATGTTTTGTCCCAGGTACATGTTGTGGTTTTGAAACGAGGGCCCTTGATCATTACTAGCCCTCTCTCAGCTGAAACAACAATAATTTGGCTGCTTGGTATTCTTTACTTAAATTACAGTGAGATTGTCAGGAAATAGGGGCAATTTTGTGCTATTAGACTGTCATGCTCTCTCTTCATTTGCTAATTAGCTTACTGAATTGTAGCTCCAGAGCATGGACTGCAATCCAGTTTATAAAGCATCCGAGCGAATCACCCATTATCTGCCATCACAAATTGAAAAAGAAACATATAGGCTATATTAAAAACAATGCGAGTGTAAATGTTGATCACATCACGAACTACATAATATCTGTAATTTGTAATATCTGTATTTTGTCTGAATATATAATTACATACTCCTTTTAAGCTTAGCTAGCTGTGGCTTCCACTTTTGATTACTTCTGTGTTTTACTAGCGTTTGCTAAAAGGTTTAATGCATTTGTCCCATGATGCAGAACCTTGCTGACGTTTGAATGCAACACCACAAAAGACCTGCCAGTTGCATCAGTTCTCGTCTGCTGCTTTAATGAGGTTTGGTGGGTTGTTTTTGTACGGAAAAATTTCAAAAGTGCACAAGGGAGCTAAAGCGACACACAAACAACTCTTAGCGTTTCTATAAACATTGGATTACAGTCCACATCCTTTTTCCTCTTAACCAGTATGAACTAAACACAACAGATGAGTGAGATGCTGTGTTTTATTTTTACATGCGTCTGCCAAAATAACTTTTCTCACGCATTGGATAAGTCTTGCTGTGGATCTGGCAGACAGAGTTTTCAGGATGTAATCGGAAAGCACTTTTTGATATTGTGACAATCAGTCAACATGATTTTGAGTCCTTCCACGCAATCAGTTTCTCTTGACATTTCTAAAGAATGTAGTATGTGTATGCTGCGTACGCACAGTATACAAGTTTCTGTATGTATGGTAAAATGTGCATTATACAAGCACACTGAATGGAATACTAATTCCCACAATGCAATGGGCTCGAGTTGACCTTTCATTTCTGGTGTGACAAATGAACCACTACTTTGACATGTTGTCAAAATTGATTGGGCTGACTAGCACATGTCATGACAATAATCTAATATTAAGTAGTTTTGATGAATTGGAGGCTAATTCGTATGATTTCATTTATGTTATCGTACAATCTGCTTAAGCCCCACTGACTGTGGACCTTCATGCTTACTTTTTTCTAAAAAATATATATATATATATATATATATATATATATATATATATATATATATATATATATATATAAAGAATTCATACAAAATCAGCACCTTGTAATAAAATACTTGTTTTCTCATGAGATCGAGAATCTAAACTCCCACTGTCACTGGTATTCTGGAGATAGAAAAGGAGGATGTCTTTATTCAACCCTGAAACAGAATGTATGTTACCGTGACCCCTCTACGGTTGCAGAAGTACACATATCTAGCACCTCACAGCACAACACTGTAAATCAACACTGCTCTAATTTTCTTTTGTTAGACTGAGCGAAACTGTTAACCGAGTATGAATTTTCTCATGTAGCTTCAACTCTGGAACTCATGTGTAATAGCATGTTGGTCTAATGTAAAGAAACTATGTGCTCTCTGTTAATATAAATATTCAAATACTAAAAAAAAAACTAAAAATAATAATAATAATAATAAGATTGTTTGAGAGAGCTAAATAAAACTATACTAATAAAAATGACAAAAAACGCATAGTAAAATTACTAAAACTAAAATTTTAATAAAATAAAAAAACATACTAAAATGTTTTTAAAAATGTGACGATACCAGCATTTCCTGCTAGCATTTTGAGCACTGTTGAGAGGACTCTTAATCACCTCTGATTGGTCATTGTGTTCACGCGCTCAACAGATATGTCTGTGATTGGCTACAATGATCATCACTTCACGCTCTTCACCGAGCATTTGTCTATCAGCTGATCAGCGGACATTTTTAAAATTTCAGTACCGACGTACTTTTGATAACACTATACTAAAATAACACTGCGGTGTGGTCTACTGCATTTTGTACTAGGAAGGAAATCAAAGTATAATTAATGTAATTTGTTTTTAAAGATTTTATTAACTATAAAACTTGTGCAGTTAGGCTAATTCAAATTGGAAACTTTGTTGTCAGTTGACAAGCAATATTACCCCAACAAGCCAATGTAAACAATGTAAATCTCTATTGCATTGTCTGTAAATATGCAACAAAGAAAATACAGAGGTCTTATTTTTATTAGTAGTCTACGTAACATTCTCAACACAACCTAAGAGGACAGTTTAAAAAGTGCTTATTAAAAAAACTGTTATTCCAAATGGTACCATAATATAACGGCACCTGCAGGATTTTTTAAATGAAATTTTAGACTTTTAAATACCTTTTTAAGACCTGCACAAATTAAATTAATACCATATGAGCGAGGTAGGGCAATGTCTATGG
Source organism: Sinocyclocheilus grahami (assembly GCF_001515645.1). Lineage (NCBI taxonomy): Eukaryota > Metazoa > Chordata > Actinopteri > Cypriniformes > Cyprinidae > Sinocyclocheilus > Sinocyclocheilus grahami. The sequence goes on from NW_015505292.1 coordinate 375,097, forward strand.
TAACATATTAAACTGTAAAATGACTGTAAAAAGCATGATTGAAAGATAAACATAAAATGATAAACTTAACATTTTAGCCTTTAAACAATTTTTAATAAAAGGGATGACTCAAAAGTATTATATGAATTTTAACAATTATTATCAACCAACTATTATATTAATTAAAGAACATATAAATATATCTTAGTATTTTAATTGTTTCAATTTTTATAATTAGCTTTAGCATTAGCTTCTTGTCGATCCACCGGTTCACACTTAAAAACCGAACAAAAGGCAGAAATCATATTTTTGGGTGACTAGATGTTTTAAAAGCAACTAGCATGCAAATAGACACCCAGATATTGACGACGACTTGTGTCTTTTCTGGGGGTTTATTCTGAAGAAAACATGGCAACTTTATGGGGCAAGTGGGGAAAAACCCTTCCATCCTTTCGTGGGATTTCTGTAGAAATGATACGATCTTACAGGTAAATCATCTACATGATAAAATACTGCTGGTCATATGAACATGATTCTGCAAATATTTTAGCTAAAACTTATCTTAAGTTTATATACACTCTGTGAGAATCCTAAGATGGCATCTTGTAAAAGCATGTTCTCAAATGTAGAGTTTGTCTTAAATCAAGCTCATTGGTTTCTTTATCACTGAATGTCATCATAGTCTCCTAAACTTTGCAGATAAGGAGAAATGTTCACTGGGGACTTGCTGTTCTAGTATCTTATTTATATCCTTTTTTAAGCAGTTTTTCCAAACTCTAATATAGTACAAAATAGTGATGCAACAATACAGTTCATGGTTCAATACCTCGTTTTTTTAACCACGGTTTTCATTTTGGTTTGGTTCTGATGGCTTGGCACATCAGAGTGTTTTTTTGCGATTTAAAATGTGATTTTTAAAACAAATTAACAAAACAAAAAACTCTTGCACACTTCTGTACACTGGAGAAAGACATGGATTATTAAATGAATACTTAAAATTTATTTTGAGAGAAGTATTATTTTTCCTATTTTTACCCAAAATAGGATGGATTGGCCATTGAGTGCTATAAACACATGTGATGTCTGTTTCATTCATACTGGACACCGGAGGGTGCCCTCACACAGAAACTCCTATGCATCCCAGAAGTAGTAGAACTCATGACATTCCAGGAAATCCCTAATATGGAGAAGGAATCCAGTTATCGTTGTAGCTCAGGGATGAGCAACTGGCGGTCCACAGGCCGTATACAGAACACAGTGTCTTTTAGTACGGCCCGCTGGATCACATTACACTCGGATGATCAATTTGAAAACATTTGAAAAGTAAGCCACTGAAAGACTGCTTTCTGTTTATGTTAATACTAACTCCAACCAATGTCGCTATAGTTTCCAGCTGTTCCCCGTATTAATAAGGGTTTCCGGGTCCTTAAAAAAATCTTCAGTTTAATTGTATCACATTTAAGGCTACAAAAACTCTTAAATGGTACAAGAAAGTTTTAATTATGATCTTGAGAGGTCTTAAATTTGGGGACGGAAAGACAAGAATCGTGATGTGACGATTAAAAAGTGAAGTGAGTGAGGCGACCCATACTCAGAATTTGTGCTCTGCATTTAACCCATCCAAGTGCACACACAGCAGTGAACACACACCCGGAGCAGTGGGCAGCCGTATTGCTGCGGCACCCAGGGGAGCAGTTGGGGGTTTGGTGCTTGCTCAAGGGTCTCACCTCAGTTGTGGTATTCAGGGTGGAAGAGAGCCCCGGCCATTCATTCCCCGACAACAATTCCTGCCGGACCTGAGACTCGAACCCACAACCTTCGGTCTACAGGTCCAACTCTCTACCCATTTGGCCATGACTGACCCCATTTTTTTTTTTAAACTTAAAAAGGCTATGATTTCATTGAATAAATATTAGCGCTGCAGGTCAGAGGCTGCGTTGCTTTGTGTACTGCTGTTACCGGGGAAACTGCTATTTCTGATGGAGAAAAGGCACTTTTTTTCTGCCAAAAAGTGGCAGAAATCATATTTTTGGGTGATTTCCTGCAGATCCGCTGCAGAATTCAGTGGGTTAATATCTTTTTGCATAACAAGGGCCATTCATTTCACTTTGTTGCAACATACAAAGAGCAAAAGAGAGGGAAGAGAGAGAAAGACAGAAATAAAGGTTTAAGACCTCATTTTAGGGTGTAATTTAGCCATTTTTTTCAATTCTCCATTGCCCACTTGAGGTTGTTCCCGACCCCCATTACCGCTTTTCCTGTGGTTACATCTAGTGTAAGCAGTTTTTGTGCAGTAAGTGTTATTAGCACTGTGTCAAGAAAACCGATCACTCAGCTCCCTGCCCGGCCACACAGAGCTTAAAGTGACTGGAGAATAGGGGGGATGGGGTACAGTGGTTGTACCACACAAGAGCGGTGGGGCATGGAGGTCACAGAGATCCAGTATGTGTCCAGATCCCAGTGGACAGCCATGACAGCCATGGCTTGATTGCCCTGTCACATGATTCCAGACTGAGAACTAACAAGAAACATGCCTGGAATCGCCAGCACCCCATGACTGGTGTGGCTGGATGAAATTTTACACTTATATAAGTCAAGGGACCATGACGTCTTTGAGAGGGTGGAATTGATGTACAGTAGGGGGAGTAAGTTAGCTGATGAGAATGAATGGGGAAAAATGGAAGTTTCTAAAGTAATTATCGGATTAAACATAATGACAAAAATATGTTGACAAACCATTTAGATCAAGATACCTAAAGTGAAAGTAATTAATATCTGGTAGATTATATTGATTCACTTAGTTGAGTTAATGTTTTATTTGGTAACCAAAAAGATTCAGATTATGTCTCCAATTCATTCAGAGAACCTACCACATTAGACCAGTAGTTGGCGAAATACCAAGTCTTTTTGTCTATAATTATGAATCATTAATTCAACAGGTTTATTCAAAAACCAAATCATTCATAACCAAAACAATTAAAGTTGGTAAGTTGCTAATGCATGTTATTGATCTTATTGTGAACAATTTACCCTTTGCAAGGACTTAGCTGCATTTTGTCTGACAGACAAACCAGACAGGAGAGTAGAATAATGTCAGTAGACTTGAACTTGAAAAATGGTGTGCATGGTATTTTTCTGCTGTTGGAACGATACCTTCTGATGTTCATTCATGTTTATTTTGTGCTATAACTAGTAAAGAGGAAGAGATGATTGGTTCACGTGCCGCTTGAACTGAGGTGCTACAGTGATCCGTCACGATTCATTAAAGTGCCAAAAAATGGTATTTATTGTTTGAATTTCGTACAAAATAACAAAATCTGAAAGCTAAAACTTTGTTTCACACCAAAAGTAACCTGCTCCATCTTCTCTGTCTTCTCTCACTGCGTGAGAACATGATGTGTGGCATGAGAGTGCCATGGCTTGTAGGATGTAGCAACAGTAACTAAGGGAGATGGGTCTTTGCGAAGGGTCAGTTTATGTATGCCTATGTTTCCTGTTTTTTTACATTTGTTTTGACCTCATAATTTTTAATCAAAATGTCATAACTGGATCTTTTGGTAAAACAGACTTCAGTCTGGTGATGCATGCCAGACGTATTCAATCATTTGGTCCACATAAACACCTGTAAGATTACATTCACAAGTGCTTTCATCCAATCAACAACCGATGGGAGAACACGTACGGGAAAATTTAGCTGCTGCTGTGTCTGCTCCAAACATTTGTGTGCCTGCTCTCCATGAACAAGACTACCTGTAAAACATTTACAGGTTAAAATATTTTACAATTTATGTTGTCAGTTTCATGTTCATTTCTTTCCCAATTTCATTTAATATTTTTACAATTACATGATAATTTTTGTTATAGCTAAACCACTGAACTGGCAAGCAGAAGATTACTGGTTCAATCTCCGCATCCTTCGCCACCAGTGTGTCCTTGAGCAAGTCTCCGATTGGGGGTCCCTGTAATAAGAGCACCGTAAGTCACATTGGATAAAAGTGTCTGCCAAATACATAAATGTAAATGTGATTTTTGTAAATGCTTTTTTGTAAGTGCCTCTGATCTGATACACTCAATAAAGCTGCTTATTTCTTAAAGTTTATTTCTTCAAGATACTACTATAATATAAATACATGAATATATTTTTATATATTTTAATCACACTTTATTTTAAGGTCCAACTCTCGCTATTACCAAACCATTAACTACGATTTTGCCTCAATAAACTCCTAATACTCACATTTGAAGACACCTGCGTCGCTGTTCTCCTCCCTGTTCAATTATGACGTATCCTCTCCAGTGGCCTCCTGGGATAGAAAAGTGTCCATCGGAATCTGGGCAAAAGCAGTAGGACATCCGGGGATTTTTCTTTTATGAATACTGAGGGTTCGGACATACTTATTCATTCTTTCGCCTACTGCTTTTTGCCTACTATATAGGCAAAACTATATAGTAGGACACAGCGACACTTCACAGGACAGAGATTCACTTGAAAAAAAAAAAGTCAGTACATGGTCAAGTGACGACAAGTGGCCAAGTATGGTGACCCAGAATTAGTGCTCTGCATTTATCCCATCCTAAGTGCACACACAGCAGTGAACACACACACACACACACCGTGAACACACACCCGAAGCAGTGGGCAGCCATTTTTGCTGCGGCACCCAGGGAGCAGTTGGGGGTTTGGTGCCTTGCTCAAGGGCACCTCAGTCATGGTACTGAAGGTGGGAGAGAGCACTGTACATTCACTCCCCCCACCTACAATCCCTCCCGGTACGAGAATCGAACCCGCAACCTTTGGGTTACGAGTCCGAGTCTCTAACCATTAGGCCACAACTTCCCACAAGAAAAAAAAAAATCAGATGGAGACATCCAGCATGGTGTTCCGCAAAGGGAGACCAGCGAGGCCCAGAGAGAGAGGCATGGGCTGGGTTAAGTAAGGAGAGGTATTAAACAAGTATGGTATTAAACAAGAAAGATTTGTTCAAAACACAAATTTGTTCAATGCTACCTCAAACCTAATCTATAAAGTGACTTTCGTTTGAAGTTAAATCATATTTCTGACTCAGAATTAATTCAGGAGCAGCAAATTGAGAAGACATACATGACACACAATTTCAAGCAACTACCTGACAAAACATTTTTATAATGCAACTGAAAGCCTCACAATTAGATTTAGCACAGGTTAATGAGCATTTTTCAGTGCACAATATTCAAAAAACCTTATTTAAAAAATAGCACCTACATATAATGCCCTGTTAACATCCAAGTAAATGGATGTCTAAAAGTCAGCCAGGGAAAAGTTTTCGTTTGCCTGGTCGTTGTGTTCAAAATATGTGCAAGATAAGAGACAAGGATAAGAATAGCACAAAACATTCAGACTCAGAAAAGCCTCACAGTGGAGCAGGTTGCAGCTGGTCATGAGGTGGTGAGCCTGAAACACACACACACACACACACACAAACACACACACTATCCCACTGGCAGTCACAGTCGATAGATGAACCGAGAGATAGATGAAGAGGAAGGAAAATGTAGTGACGGATGGAGAGAAAATGTGTGTGGGCATGGGACAGTCAGCCACAGGGACATGCAGTGAATCTATTGTTTCCTAAAGGTGAGAGAGAGGGAAAATAAGAGAGAAAGGCAGAGAGAATGGAAGACAGAACAAGAGGTCGGGATAGAGGCTGAGAAACGACATTTACCAGCCCTGAAAGACACAATACATTCAGCTATCATGCTCACTGTGAAAACCCTCCCTTTCACAATAGTATTAAAAGAGAGACAGCAGCAAAAGAGACACAGCCTTTTATTTAACTCCTCAAAGAAGAGAAGATCCACAGAAAATGGAAAATGGAACAGAATTACAGTCACAGAAAATAGCCTTTGCTGAAAATCGATTCACACTTGACAATCAGCCAGATAAGGCAAAAATGGCTGTCATGCTGTATAATTCAGTTGGGAAGAAAAGGATATTTAGTACAATGATGCACCATGGGGGGATAAGTGGATCTGCAAGTCTTTCTGAACTACAACATCTTGACAAGCCATCTCTCCTAAGATGAAATGACACACAGCGCCCCCTATTGGGAATGAGATGTAATTTCAGATGCATCAAACAATCAAGAGCTGTGCAAGAAAACTAGCATACTGTTTAGTATATACAGTATCATGCTTAACATTTTTAAATACACTCTAAAAAATGCTGGGTTAAATTATAATTTTCCACCCCTGTATGTCACTCATTGACTGTCTATACATACTATACACTCTAAAAAATGCTGGGTTAAATACAACCCAGTGCTGGGTAAAATAGGGACAAACCCAGCAATCGGGTTGTTTTGACCCAGTGGTTGGGTTACTACCCAGAAGGTTTGGTTAAACATTTAACCCAACCTCTGGGTCAAAACAGCCCAATTGCTGTGCTTGTTCCTATTTTACCCAGCACTGGGTTGTATTTAACCCAGCATTTTTTAGAGTGTATAGTATGTATAGACAGTCAATGAGTGACATACATGGGGGAAAAATGATAATTTTTGCATCTTGATCCAATTTTGTACAAAAATGTGTTCAATCTCGGCCAGTCCAACCAAATAATGAGTAAAGAAAGAGATGTTAAAGGTCAAGTACATTGCATTGTGGGATATACTCTACGCAGTGCTCTCTTTGTTGTATACTGTACATTCTGGGAAACTATTAGGTAATCTGGGTTTACATGAATACAAAAAAAAACTGCATACCACTGTAGTTATTGTCAACAAAAACAATCAAACTTCATTTTCACCAACTCAAATAAATCTGAAATAAAATGAAAAAATATTAGATGAAAAAACTTACAGTAAAAATGTTACAGGAGAAACGGCAACTAAAACTTCAATAAAATAAAACTACTAAAACTTCACTAAATTACTAAAGCTAAAAATGTATGAAATATTTAAAACCTAACAAAAATGACAAAAGCACAAAAGTACTAAAAAATTTCTTGTTTCTTATAGCAACTGTACCCGATGTTATTAAACTATAAATTTAATTATCACAGGTAATTACAGCTAGTATGCCTAAGAAGCAAAATCTCAAAGGTTAAAGGGATAGTTCATCCAAAAATGTGATGTTTATCTGCTTACCCCCAGGGCATCCAAGATGTAGGTGACTTTGTTTCTTCAGTAGAACACATATGATGATTTTTAACTTTAACCGTTGCAGTCTATCAGTCGTATAATGCATGGCAATGGTAACAAAATCTATGAGTGTAAAAAAAACATGCACAGACAAATCCAAATTAAACCCTGCGGCTCGTGACGACACATTGATGTCCTAAGACACGAAACGATGCGTTTGTGCGAGAAACCGAACAGTATTTATATCATTTTTACCTCTAATACACCACTATGTCCAACTGTCTTTGGGCACGCGCACGGCATCCGGTGCGTGAGGTGTGTACGCGTTCTGGCGTAGTTTACGCAAGCGCCGGAAGTGATCTCTCGCGTGTATACGTCACTCATTCTTTACACAGTCATTGTAGGTACGACGGCTAATCAAAATGGTACTTACTTGCGCTTAGACAGTTGGACATAGTGGTGTATTAAGAGGTAAAAAATGATATAAATACTGTTCAGTTTCTGACACAAACGGATCGTTTCGTGTCTTAGGACACCAATGTGTCGTCACGAGCCGCAGGGCTTAATTTGGATTTGTCTGTGCATGTTTTTTTTACTCTCATAGATTTTGTTACCATTGCCATGCATTATACGACTGATAGACTGCAACGGTTAAAGTTAAAAATCAACATATGTGTTCTACTGAAGAAACAAAGTCACCTACATCTTGGATACCCTGGGGGTAAGCAGATAAACATCTCATTTTCATTTTTGGGTGAACTATCCCTTTAAGGCTACACTTTTTAACAGTTACTCCCACTCACCTTAAATAACCCTTTCTTACTTAATATAGAACTGTCCTGTCAGAATAGAACAGTTATATATCTGCATGCTACAGAAAACGAAAGTACTCTGTGTGGGCTTCTGTGTCTCCCATTAGTGTAGAGTAATTGTGTTTAAATGTGTACCTGCATTGCTTCTAGGGTGTTCAGGACGATGTAAGCGGACAGATAAGAGAAAACAGCAGACTGTGCGTCTATAGCTGTCAGACTGCTGATGCTGCACTAGCGTTTCGAACAGTACGGCACGCTGCAAACCACTTCTCCAGCGCTCATTTGCATAATGCACAGAAGCGGCCAATCAGTAACGGGTATGCAAATGAATGGAATCATTGCCTTACACGAGCATAGTAATAGAATATTTTGCTTTGCCAGAAAAATAAATAAATAAAACGACTACGAACAGAACATTAGGCTATGACAGAAAAATGATTGAAAGTTTTCTAGCTACTTTTCTCTACAATTTATTTAGGTTTTACGCAATGACTGCTAGGCACATAAGTCTGCACGCGAGCAAATATTTATGTAAATTATAGAAAGCGGAGGCGCAAATAATCAAATGTTTCGCGGATAAAACTGCATTTCTAAGATTAGGTGATTTAGGTGATCCCAGAGGAAGGCATAAACTAGTCGAAATCAGCTATGATGATAACCATCTACTAAGGGCAAACATAAATACACATCTAATCAGATGCAAAGTAAACATGCCCTCAGGACACAAAAGCAATTCCTAATTCATGAAACGGCTGTCAATCAGAATAAAAAATCAGCTTAGGGAACAGTGTATGCACAATTTTATCATTTGAAAACATTTTTATCCTCTCTCCACCTCCCTCAATTCTATTTCTCTTCCTCATTCCCTCTTTCAGGCTCCGTTTGCCCTTCAACAATTCAATCAGAGCCGTAGCTCTGCCAGGTATATTGAGCTATAATTATAGCCATGTCTTATTAGTAGATGAGACTTTCATAATGAGCCCTCAGAGAGAATCCAAACGAAATAGCTTCTGGCCAAACAAGGCAATGAGCTTAGCGGTGGAGATGCCGAGTGGAGATCAGACAGAAATAACAGAACACCAACAAGTTCATTAATTCAAGATTTGTTCAGTTTCCGTCCCACCAATGAGACATTTTTGCACCCTGACTCAACCAAGTGCACTTACTCAGCGTCCTTGGCGTTCAAATCCAAAATATTGCTTCATTAAGTCTGACTCACAAACATTCTGCTAAAACCCAAGTTACTTTCTCTCTCATCGCATCGGGACGTTCATTGACTCTTCTTCTTCTTCTTCTTCTTCTTCTTTAAATTGTATTGGCGGTTGGTAAACCAACTGAAAGGTGCATTTACCGCCACCTACTGGACTGGAGTGTGGGCAGTACTTTGAAAGAAAGGACAAGGAGAGGAGGAGAGGAGGAGAGAAAAAAAATTGTATACATATATATAGATATACACACACACACACACACACACACACATATATATACACACACATACTTTCTCCTTCCCCCCTATATATCTCCATCAAATTCTTTCACTTATCCCAGTATTTTTCAAAGAATTCATTAGGAGACTATGTATTTCCCTAGACATTGTTTTTCCTAGCAGATTTCCCACTGTCATGTTTTGTTTTCCAACTTGTGTTTCTAACTCCCTTCTTTCTTCTTCATACCTTTTACAATCTAATAAAATATGTTTTACTGTCTCTTGTGTGTTGCAGTGGTACGTTCATTGACTCAGCTGACATCTTGCTTTTTCTAGTCGAGCCTAACGCTAGAAAATGACTCACCCAAACCACCTACATGACAGAAACTCTACAGAGCAGCAGTGTTAACCTCACTTGTAACACTTTAAATAGCACATCATATTTATGGTTGTTGTCATACTTTTTACACCGGTGAATATTTATTTATTTTTGAGCAGGTGTATTTTGAACGTCAAATTCTGAGTTGACACTTGCTCTTACCTGAAACGAGAAATGTTTCATTTCTGCGCCTCTAGTGGCTACAAACGGAATTGCAATCTGTTTGTCTGTAGGCCTGACGGAGCGGGGCATATCGACACTGGCTCATTCGTGGGTCAGGGCCAGGGGCCAACTCCAAGACTCTCAAGGTTATTTTACACTATCGGATGAAGCGATTATTTTCTCTTGTGATGCCAATATATTTTTCGATGAGTGCGCTATGTTAGCATTAATAACGTTACTTGCTTGATGGATAGTAATGTCTACAACGGACGCGAGCGCTGTCTAATTTGGCACGGTCTCCCTGCTACACTAATAGTAGTAAGGCTTTCTTCTGTGTAAACTTTTCCTTACAAGTACAATTTTAGCTGTATTATTTGTGTCCCCTTCAAAAATTGCTTTCGAGAAATTTTATGTTTATTGTCCCCCCCCAACTGCTAGACAGACCCTGCGTTCCATTCGGAAGGGCTCATCCCTATGCCCTAATGCTTTCAAAGGGTTTACCCTCCGGAGTGAGAGCTTCGAAGGGTTGAAGGGTGTAGGGGACCAAACAACTGTTCCTTGAAGTGCCCTTCTGCGTCATCATCACATGCCCACACAGAGGCGCCGTCATCATGCAAAGAATCTGCGCAAAGGATCATGGGATTCCGAAGTGTCCATCAGTTGTACCTTTCGAAATCCTTCATTCCGAAGGGCCCTTTGAAGTGGCCAGTTTTGAGCACTTCGGTTTGGAACGACCCTTCAATATGGCAGCCATGATTGTTTTCACTCCGAAGTGCCCTTCGGAGGGCGATATATCCCGTTTGGAACGCACTGGAAATTTACGCCCATGGTCAAGGGTCGCTCTAATTGTCTTTCTGACCAATAAAAGACATGAGAACTGTTTGGAAAAACTTTATATAGAGTGCTTTTATTACTCATTTATTTTATATAGAGTGCATTTGTGCCCGTCCACTTTTTCAGCAGCACTGGTTCCAGAAGTATTTTTTCCCATTCATTTTTCCAATAAAGATTTTTTTTGAAAGTCTTTGTTAAAGCATTATAGACCATGAGCCAGCTACGAGGTGAATTACAACATTACAAAATTTGATTTGAAACAAAGAAGTATTTGAAAATGAGACAAAATGAAGAAGTACAATCCCATGAAACATTGCGAATGACAATCAAATTAAAAACAGAAATATAAAACTTTAAGTTAACACTGGTGATCTAAAAGCAATATATTGCAAGTTTATTGCGAAATATGCATGAAGAAATATTTAAGTATTCTGACAACATAGCTCAATTATGTCACTTGCCACAACTCTTTTTATTAGTGAAGTTTTCTGTACAGCGTTATGGGAAATGTAGTTTTTCACCATAAATTTGCCTGTTTAACACGAGTATTTAAAAAAATACGCAAAAATAATGCCAACTGATGGCTTCAACAAAAGCATGTACCATTGATTAACAACATTGTACTGTAGCTCACAAAAGGACCGTCTTTGATGGTTTGTATGTTATTGTTAAAAATCTATTTCCCTATAGAGAAAATGAATGATTTTTACTTCCGGAACCTGACTGTCGCACTCTATTATTAATTAATCATTGGTTTTACAGTTCTTTTGGGTAGTGGTACAAAAATAGTTCACCTTAAAAAAGCTATTGATTAATTTTACTAAGTACAATTGTTGAGCAATAATAGGACATGCTGACACTATATGAGACGAGCTGTATTTCAGAAAAAAATATAAAATACAAACACTAAAAGAAACTTAACTAAACTAAAATTAAACAAACAACAAAAAGATAATTAAATCATAACATCAGCTATTGTAGCAGAACATAGTTTGCTCATCTGTGGTCTGTAGCTATGGTAACAATGCTGCATTCAGTATATTTATAGAATGGTTGTCAAGCCCACAGTTCAGTATTGCAAAGGATAAGCCTTCTGTCTTACTGAGAAGGCGTTCGGGTGGTGAAGGTCATTGTTCTTAGTCTACAAAGAGCCGGCGTGGAGCAGCTGAAACATAGATTCACCCTCTTCAACTATTAATTACTCAGGCAGTCATCCAGTAAGCTCCTTATCGCACACAGCTGCCACTTTCACCAGAGCTGTGCAGCATTAGCAACACTTCTGGATTTTAACCACAACTTCCCTGAGTCCTTCAGTTTGTTATATTAGTGTTCTGTGATCAAATAAACGCAGCCTTCGAATGATGTTTATATATGTATATGTATGTATGTATATACTGTACATACAGTATATGATCAAATGTATGGATTTGATCATGCTAATGGAACAACAATCATTTAAAGCTCTTAATTTTTCAAAATATTCCAGGGTGGATTCTGAATGTGACAATGTTCTTTTAAGGTTACCTAACTCAGTTATATGCGAAATCCAAAATTAATTTAGTTCTTGAATATTTGCATTTGCATATCCCATAGTGGCTCAGATGAGTTAACATTTTAGAAAAATAAGTTTTTGGCTTTAGAAAATTCTACAGAAAGTAGGTCCTAAAGTGAATAGATTATAGGCATCCAAAATAGTGCCATGTTTATTAAATATTCAAAAGAGCTGTAATAAACCACAGGGAGCAGAACACAAAATGAGCGTTTGTTGTTATGCTTTAACCAGTGTAAAGGGTTCCTGCGACAGTGCAAACTTAAGCCGCTTGAGAAATATGCAAATATCCTCCTGCTGTATTTAAAATGTAAACATCTTCGGTTAATAATATCACTGCTTCGCCTACCTACATTCCCTCTGTAATCCAAGAGCCACGTGATGCCTCGAGGACCCACATTTTAATCATTTTTTACTTTCCCAAACTTGTTAAAAATGCATGCTTGCATTCGCATTATGCCACTTTATGGCTTTCTTAAATGAGAATCACTTTAGCTTTAACCATATTTAGGTCACTTAAGCTGCGTTTCCTCTCTCTCTCAGTGGAAATGTAAATCCTCAGAGTGGCTGATACCTTCCACTCTGATCATTTGCTGAGTGCTGTGCAATTCCCATTTGTTTGCCTTTCAGTGATTGCACATTAATTACTGAAAGAGGCGATTAAACATCTCTTATTACACCAGGCCTCCCAGGCAGTCCACACGAGCTGAGCCAGCAGAGCTTGAAAGGGCTTCAAACACTTATTTATATCCTTGACAACAGTGCAATACTCCAAGCCTAAGGTAAAGTTGCTGCTCTGGCAGTGGCAATTACAGTAAATTGCATAAGGACATACAAGAATGTACAAAATACCCATATGTGTATATGGGTTAAAAAAATACAAATAATATTATACTGTATATATTATTATTTATTTATTTTTTGTTGCCAAAATGTACTTTAAATATATGCTAAAAATATATATGTTGTAAACTGTGAAGCTATATAAATATATTTTTTAAAATGTAGAAATATAGTTAGTTTCAATATTCATACTATATTTCAAAATGTATTTCAGGGGCAAGAAAATATGTTTCCTGTCTTACAGTAGACTACTGTACATTTAAGCATTATTCATTAATATATATATATATATATACACACACACACACACTGCATTTATAATGTTTCTTTTTTTTTTACTACAAATTTTTTTTTTTTGCCAAAATGTACTTTAAATATATGCTAAAAAATATATGTTGTAAACTGTGAAGCTATATAAATATATTTTTTAAAATGTAGAAATATAGTTAGTTTCAATATTCATACTATATTTCAAAATGTATTTCAGGGGCAAGAAAATATGTTTCCTGTCTTACAGTAGACATTTAGACATTTAGGCATTATTCATTAATATATATATATATATATATATATATATATATATATATATATATATATATATACACACACACACACACTGCATTTATAATGTTTCTTTTTTTTTTTACTACAAAGTGCAAGTATGTAGCTTTACCTGCAGTATAAGGAGAGCGGTGATTAGTGCTTTAAATGCTGCCAGACATCTGAAAGACAGAAGCCTCGTCCCTGCAGTGATTGATGTGACTCATGTGGCTCTGAATGGCTTTGCTGTCACAGATAAAGGGCCACAGACCAGATCGAAGTGGACAGGCCAGTGTTACCCTCCGGCAGCATCCTGTGTCGTTAGAGAAACTCACCTCAGCCGGTCTGACAGCATCCCCTCCGGCAAGTCGACAAGTCAGGCCCATAAAGACACCTGCTTGGCAGATAGAGATGTGAGTGAACGGATCCCCTCAAAGGGAAGGGTATAGAAACAAGGGGTGGCACCTTAATATCCAAAGCAGAAAATACGGCTCGAAATGTGCTTATACTAGAGTTAAGGGACATAATGGATTTTACAAAGTGAATAAAAGCAGCTACATCAATTGCCAGGAATGATTCTGTAGCAGAGGAAGTTTTGAAGAACTAAAATAAAGGGGAGTGCTGCCGTCTAATGGACAGGATATGACAAGCTCAGCAAAGCTAGGCTAGCAAGGTTAAAGTACAAATGCTAAAATAAGATGAATATGGACAATAAGGGAAAAAAGACATTAAACACAATATTAAGCCATTTTATCATTTTTAAATGATCAAATGCTTCTTAGTTTTTATTAGGTTTGATTCAGTGTGTAACCCACAAAAAATGAGTCCTTCAAAGCGTTAAACCATTATAATGATTATTTTACATTATGCTAAATAAAATAATCAAGAAGAAAAGAAAATAACAAGTAGAACATTTAAAGTGATTTTTTTTACAGGAAAATATACAGTACATCTGGCAAATATGGAGTTGTTTAGTGTTGTATAAGTAGGAAAACAAGTCAACATCTTATTTGTTATGATGATGTACACAATGAATATTACACAATTGTTTCACTTAGGTTCACAACGAGGCATTTTTTTTTCTTTTTTCTTTTTTATACATTTGAAGCACAATATTTTACAGTTTTTAGCAGAATGTCCTCCATTGTTGGCCAAAAAAGGGTGATTCAATTGATATAAAAATAGTAAAAGAAAATGCTTTAAAAAGGAACAGTTACATGATAGATATTTGCACATCCCCTGCACCACCGACGTTAAACGGAAAGTGACAAAATTCCTTTAAACACAAATCAAACAGTAGTGGCATTTGTAATAATTTACACAATACACTATGTAATTTTCAAAATCCGATTATGTAGCTTGATTCATTCTGCAAATGGGCCTTAACCAAAAAATAAAAGCAAAATAAATAAAGGTTTGTAAAGTACATTGACAGGAAGTGTCTATTTAATGGGATACTTCTGCTGTGATTAACCTTTTTACAATAGATTTCCATCCTATAACTGCCCAAAGAAAATATGGGACTTACTTGACATACAAAGCCCTTATGATTCATATGTCCAGACTACATGCATTAGATTCATTCTCTTAAGAACACATGCCAGTGTTACTTCTGTAACACTGTACTTGCTTAGTTATAGCGAATTTATGTCTTATTAAGATAGTATGCTACAGCTTTTGATTTTATATGATCGATATATTCTAAATCAATTTTCAAGTCAATTTTGGTGTATGCTGCATATTTTATTTCATATATATATGTGTGTATATATATATGTTTTGGTACCTTTTATAAGACAATAAAATATGTAGTTATAGTTACTCTTTCAGTAGTTTCAAAACTGCTAGTAAAAATATGAATCCCTCCATCCATTCATCATTTATCAATCTCTTTGTCCACTAAACCTTTATGGCTATCTTCCCACGTCAAACCTAAACTCTCAAAACACCTTTCATGCCTTTCATGAATGGTTGTGCATCGTGAAACACTTTAATACAGCATAAACTATGGCATTTTTAAAAGAAAGAAAAAGCGTATACTATTTCCCCCCCATTGTGACTACGGTAAATACAGTACAGGATCTCACATCCCTCCAAATGTTTGATTTCTTTTACATCCTTCATCGTCATCTTCACTTTTTTACTTAAGCTGTACGGAGTGCACGAAAAGAATCACCTGCAAAATGCCTACAGTAATATCAGTTTCTTTAAAAACTGCATGAATGAGAGCAAAAGACACAGATAGGCATCGATGAAGCAAGGAAAGCCCAAGATGGAAAAAAAAATGTTTTAGTTTTTCGTTATTAGTAACTTGGGTGTTTAAAACACACGTAAAACCACCTGCATTAGATACAACACTTCTAAATTTGAAAAAGCTTTAAGAAAACACAGTTTTGACCAGTGAGGCAACCTGTTGTTTGTTCAGCGTGGTTGTTTGGTGATTTACCCTCACTGTAGATGTTGATTAATAACGGGTGCTGCATCTCGCTTAGGCTGGCAGGTGAGTTTGTGGCTTGTGGGTCTGGTTGGCCATTCGGCCGAGCGTCATGGTCAGTTGGGGCTGCTGAATCTGAAATTTCAGAGTAGACGACGATTCTTTTTGGTGGTTCAAACCCTGAAAGATACAACCACATAGCAGTGCATACTCATGTCATTCCAAACCTATTCCAAAATACAGGTTTGATATAAAAAAATAAAAAAAGTTAAAAAAAAAATTATAACGTAAAATCTTTAATAATTTCTCTTATAATTAAGAAATAATTAAATTATTTTAATTAAATTATGAAATTATTTTACAATTATAATATCATTTATTAGTTATCTACTTAATTAAAAAAATATTAAATCAACAGTTAAAAAAAACAATTAAGCTGAATTTTCAGCATCATTACTCCAGTCTTTAGTGTCTCATGATCCTTCAGAAATCATTGTAATATGCTGATTTGCTGCTCAGTAAACATTTATTATAATTATAAATGTTGAAAACTGTTTTTTTCCCGCTTAGTATATCTGTGGAAACTGTGATACACTACCATTTAAAAGTCTGGTAAGATTGAAAAAAAAACAATAATAAAAATAAAAAAAGAACTATTGTTAATTGAGCACCAATAATAAAGGAAAATAACTGAGCACCGAATCAGCATATTTGAATGATTTCTGAAGGATCCAGACACTGAAGACTGGAGTAATGGCTTCTAATAATATTACAATTAATATTACTGTTTGTACTTCATTTTTGATTCAATAAATACTGTCTTGATGAGCATAAGAGATTTGAAAAAAATATATATAAATACATTTCAGTTATTCCAAACATTTGAATATTAGTGTATGCAATTATTATTTTTTATAATTTTCTAATAATTTTTAAATATTTTTTATTTATAATCAGTTCATGTTGCTGTATAAATGGTTAATAATCTAAAACTCCAAAGTACCCTGGTAAATTTCAGTGTCTGCTCAGCATCAGAAAGGACTCCAATTCAGCAGATGGTCTCCAGGTGACACTGGTTCTGTAAGACATTTTCAAAAGAAAGAAAATTACATTTACATTAAGATGACACAAGAAAGACAATCCAGATGAATAAGGTTGGCTGTTGATTCTTTGAGGATAGCAAGATGTGAAGGAAATAAGGATGTGTATACCAGATGTGTTAGGAGTCATCAGGTAGGGTTAGTCACGCTGGCCGAACTGGAAATAGAAACAGAGCTTGCCTTTACCGTGTCATTCCACTGACGTGGAAGGTCCTCTGGCTCTGGAGGGTAGGACATCCAAGACGGGCTCCGGTAGGAGGACGGTGGAGACAGGACGAAGTAGTCCGAGTAGCCGGGGCGGTTGGCAGATATGGCATATACTGCTGTCATTGGGTTTCCTGCCAAACAATGGAAGGCAGATAAAAATGTTATTTGACATGTTTGGAAACCAAAAATCTCCCAAATTGATTCAAAATGTGGTATTAAAATACATGTCCAAAAAGCCACAGTATTTCCATTGTACATGTTCAAAAATACATAGTTTTCTCCTGATACATTAAAAAAAAAAAAAGGTAATACCATAGTACATGCCAAAAACTTTGGTACCATAGTGCATGGAAAAAAGTAAGGTATTACCATGGTATACATCAAAAATGATCATATTACCATACTACCTATGATTTTATTATGGTACATTGTAAAAACTGAGACAATACCAAGATAAATCCATTGTTTTTTTTTATAATATTGTATGTGGTAATACAATTTTTTTTTTTCAATGTACCAATTTAATATCTTAGATTTTGTTACATGCACCTTACTAAAACTTTTTTTTTTTTTACATATACAGTATCATGGTAATACTATAGTTTTTTCATGTACTATGGTAGTGAGTGTACAGCTTGTATAACAGTGTAAATTTGCTGTCCCCTCAAAATAACTCAACACACAGCCATTAATGTCTAAACCGCTGGCCACAAAAGTGAGTACACCCCTAAGTGAAAATGTCCAAATTGGGCCCAATTAGCCATTTTCTCTCCCCGGTGTCATGTGACTCATTAGTGTTACAAAGTCTCAGGTGTGAATGGGGAGCAGGTATGTTAAATTTGGTGTTATCGCTCTCACTCTCTCATACTGGTCACTGGAAGTTCAACATGGCACCTCATGGTAAAGAACTCTCTGAGGATTGTTGCTCTACATAAAGATACCGTAGGCTATAAGAAGATTGCCAAGACCCTGAAACTGAGCTGCAGCACGGTGGCCAAGACCATACAGCGGTTTAACAGGACAGGTTCCACTCAGAACAGGCCTCGCCATGGTCGACCAAAGAAGTTGAGTGCACGTGCTCAGCGTCATATCTAGAGGTTGTGTTTGGGAAATAGACATATGAGGGCTGCCAGCATTGCTGCAGAGGTTGAAGGGGTGGGGGGTCAGCCTGTCAGTGTCTCTAACATCCACCAGCTCCGTGATGGCGTCACGGAGGAGTGGAAGAGGACTCCAGTGGCAACCTGTGAAGCTCTGGTGAACTCCATGCCCAAGAGGGTTAAGGCAGTGCTGGAAAATAATGGTGGGCGCACAAAATATTGACACTTTGGGCCCAATTTGGACATTTTCACTTAGAGGTGTACTCACTTTTGTGGCCAGCGGTTTAGACATTAATGGCTGTGTGTTGAGTTATTTTGAGGGGACAGCAAATTTACACTGTTATACAAGCTATTCACTCACTACTTTACATTGTAGCAAAGTGTCATTTCTTCAGTGTTGTCACATGAAAAGATATAATAAAATATTTACCAAAATGTGAGGGGTGTACTCACTTCCGTGAGATACTGTAATATATATTTTACATCTATAGTACTATGGTAATAACATAATTTTTTGAAGTATACCATGATAATGCCATACCCCATCTACGCTATTAACATGGTACATGTCAAAAATCTACGGTCTTAGCATGACACGTCAAAACTGTTTTTTTACACTGTAAAACATGTACATGTAAAAAAGGCTTTACCAAAAACAGTGGTATTATCAATGTACATGTAAAAAAACAAAAACAAAACAATGGTTTTATCATGGTACATTTGATTTTACCATAATACATGCCAACAACTGGTATTATCAATGTACATGTAAAAATATTATGGTATTGCCATGGTATATGTATGTGATGTGATATTAGAACAAAAATCCATATTGTTATTATATTTTCCCGTACATCTGGATCAGGAGCTAAACCTAGTGTATTTAATCTACTTTAAAACGGATCTGTTTACCAAACACACTGACCTGAGTAGCTTGTCATAGACTCGTCGACGGTAACAGCAGGGAAAGGAGCTCGGTTGATTGGCAGGTAGGGGGTGCCATTGTGCTGACTCATCTCTGAGGCCTCAGACACACCAGGCTTCAGACTCATGTCTGGTGTGGAGCTACAATATGAGATAAAGATGTCTTGTTACAATGTAATCAAACCACCAGGGGGCAACGCTGGCCAGCATCACCTCAGAGCCGCATAGCACACCTCAATGCAGTCAGCAGCAGTGACAACCATTAATGCATGCCAAAAGCACCTTTAATGCATGCCAGCCACAGCATCTCCGAGGAGAAACGCTTATATAAATACATATAATATACATGTGTCTCATCTCAATAATGCTGGCCATTTGATGCTGTAATGATGTGCTATGACAGGGAAAAAAAGTGCAAAAAACCCTGTCGCTGGGACAGTGGCCTCAGATGTTCATAAACATCAGTTGGAAATGTATTTCTACCATCTCTACCTCTAAAGGGCAAAGTAACAGTCAATAATCATCAGAAAAACTGATGAAGCAGTTAAGAAAAAAATTATGAATTAAAAAAAGATAAAGCAATATATCGTAATTATTCACATGTGGATAAAGTATTTGCTATTTGATTTTGATATATATTTAAAAAGTAATTAATTTAAAAAATGCAGATAAACAAGCAAACTGTAACTTAATATTTTACTAATTACTAATATAGAAATATTGCTGAATAAAAATAGAAAATAATGAAAATAATTCTGTTAATTTCTCATTACAAAATGACTAATAAATGCATTTTTTAAGTAAATTCTTAATTTATCTACATGATTAATGTTAATTTCTTGATTGATAAGTTAATTTCTAAATTTGATTCATCATTTTTTTCAAATGATCACTGACACATTTGGTCTGCCATAAAAGTATACATATAATTTGTATCTTTTGGGTAAAGATATGATACAAAACCACACTAAACCACAACAAAATAAAATAGACGATCCAAATATGAGTATGAATGTGTATTTTAAGGTTTCTCTCACCATTTTAGAGAAGTATATATTTAATATAAAATACTCCATAAAAAGATAAATCTATATAATTAAAATACAAAAGAAATATATATAGTTTGCGCCAATGTGTGCAAATGCTATACATTTATATAATATAATTATAATATAATATATTATAATAAGGTAATATAATATATATTTAAGTTTAGTTATATATTTTCAATTGATTTTATGCTTGATTTTATAGCATGCATTTAAACACTGCTATAAATATATGTGACCCTGGACCACAAAAGCAGTCTTAAGTCGCTGGGGTATATTTGTAGCAATAGCCAAAAATACATTGTATGGGTCAAAATTATAGATTTTTCTTTTATGCCAAAAATCATTAGTATATTAAGTAAAGATCATGTTCCATGAAGATATTTAGTAAATTTCCTACCGTAAATATATCAAAACTTAATTTTTGATTAGTAATATGCATTGCTAAGGACTTCTATGAATAGAATTTTAGTGTTTCTCTTACCCTCTTAGTGAAGTTCCAGGTGGGGCTCTTGGAGGAATGAGGGGTGGCGGGGAACCCAAACCCATATCAGGCAGCTGGGTAAACCTGAATCCCTGCAAAGCCAAGCACAATCACCAAATGAACTTTCTGAAAACTAATATGATGACATATATCAACATATCACCCTATATGCTCAAGCTGTTTTCCCAAAATCAATATAAACAATCAAATTAACTGCAAACATCAGTGGTGTTGAAGAATGGCACTCACTGGTTTGGGGAGGCTACACTGGTGCATATCCGGCCCAAAGGAGGAGCCGCGCTGTAGAGCTCCACTGGGGTGGTTCATAGTCCCAGGTGCGCTGGTAACTCCATCCAGGTAAGGGCTACCATGGCTGGGGTTGTACGGACTGTGAGGGTGGTGGTGATGGTGGTGGTGGTTGCCCGGGTTTGGCTTGGCAGAGGCCAAACCAAAGGCGTTGTCCAAGAGGAGGTGCATCTGCTGCCTCACTTCATTGATGGAGGGCTGCGAGCTCAAGGTGGACGAGTCCGAGTGACCTTTGACCTGGTGACCACCGCCGAAACCCAAGGAACTCAGAAGATGGTCCACATCCGTCTCTTCAAATGCCTCGGGCTCACCCTGAGGTGGGTTCAATGATGAGTCATCATCAAATGATTAGTTAAATATTTTAAATTTTTATTTTCAAAAACTAAATTTTTGTTAACATTTTTCAGGTTTAAATGTTTCAAAGTGCTGAATCTTTCTATTCATTTGTAGTTTTAATTAAGATTTTAAATCACATTTTTTTAGAGAAGACTTTTGGATATTTTCATTGGGTCACCTGCATTGCAAATACTCATACTCAACATCTTTTAGTTTCCCTCAAATGTCTGTACCCTTAAACATCAATTAAAAATGAATTTCTACCTTACCTAACCCTTTGGGCAATGTGAGTCAATAACGTGACAGTCAATAATTAATTGAAAAACTGACAGTTCTATTAAGAAAAAAAAAAGAAATCAATATATTTATTGAAAAAAAGATAAATGTATAAATAAATGTTATTAACATGTGGATAAAGTATCTGTTATTTGATAAAAACGTTAACATATTCAAAAATGTATTAATAAAAATGTAAATAAATAAGCAAATTAAAACTAAATATTTTACCAATTACTATTACAGAAATAATAGTGATAAAACTAAAACTATTAATGATAACAATGAAAATATTTTAATAAATATTTTAATAAATAAGATTTTTTAATTTATACAAGTGTAAGAGATTCTTAATTTATCATAATTGATTTACATTCATGCTAAATGTTTTTTTTTTCTTGATTTACAATTGTTTTCTATTGATTCATCAATTATTTAGTTGACCTATTGACTTCTTAATTGATTTATAATTGTTTTAATGATTAATTACAGTCACATTTGGTCCCCCATAAAAGAATACATATAATATGCAACTTTTAGGCGTAGATATGATACATAATCTATATACAGTATATATATATATGTATATATATGTATATACTGTATGTGTATATATATATATATATATATATATATAATGCATTTCATTCAGTGTACAAACACTATCAATATATAATTAATATAATATAATATATGCATGATCTGAATACGAGTATTAGTACTTTTACAGAACAGAAGTACTTATGCTCAGCACAGTCACAGCTATTCTGATACTGAAATGATTTAAAATGTCATTATTATATTTATGTATAATGACATTCTGCTCTGTTTCATGATGACGTGGGCAAAGTTCAGGGTTTGCTCACCAGCTACCGTCATCTCAAGCTCTCTACCGTCATAAACTGGACTTAAAGTTAGAGCTAAAGGTAATCGCCTTCATTTAAGCCTCAAAGCAAACTTGAGCTGATAGTCATTACTAAAGCGAAAATAATCTCTGCCAGCTCCCTGAACTGTGAATGACATGTGCTGTGTGGAAAGACTACAGCAGAAGACTTTGGCCCTGTCCCAAATGGCACACTCCATGTGCACTTTCGGTCTTGAGGACTTACAATGGCCGCTACGTGCGTGTGTCCGTTAAGTCCACGAGACCGTAGGGTGTCCCATTCGTCATTTTAGCATTCAGAAGGGTGCTCACGAGCGCACCCTATGCGCCGTCGATGCTCACTTCTGCTGAGCCCGCAAGCCTGCGAGCTATGCAGCCGACTTCTACCCAGCAGTCATAGCGGTATTATGTCACGGAAGTGCTGACTCTGAGGAAGACCGTGAGGGTTTAGGGTGCCATTTGGGACAGGGCCTTTATAGAAGGGATATTTGGGATCCCATGATGCAAGAGGCTGGCAGCACTTACATCGTAGCCGCTGTTGCGGATGCCCCTCCCAGATCTCTCCCTCATGACCAGCATGTCCATCTCTGTCTCTACAGGGCTCGGGGTGTTCAGAGACTGCCTGCTCCAATATGCAGGTTCCCTGTGGGAGTCACTGTTGAAAGAATGGTTGAAAAGTTCAGTATTGTCTCATGAACCAACTTGGTTATTGCAGTCATGGTTAATTTTACATTATGATTTATTTTTATTCTTATACACACTGAAATATTGATTTCCAAACACTGGAGAAGAGCATTTAAGCTCATTAAAGAGCTCTTTATTCATACCCTAGGGAGAGTTTACTAAGAATGAATAGTGTTGTTTATTTGCATGAACTGTTATTTTAGCACAACATTTTATAAAAGGAATTATGCAAAGGCACAAACATTGCAGAAAAACTTATATATACACTATTGTTCAAAAATATTGAGTCAGTAAGATTTTTTTTTTTAAAGAAATTAATACTTTTATTCGGCAATTATGTATTAAATTGATCAAAAGTTACAGTTAAGACATTTATAATGTTACAAAAGATTTCTATTTAAAATATATGTTTTGAACTTTCTGTTGATCAAACAATCCTGAAAAAAAAATGATCACAAAAATATTAAGCAGCACAGCTGTTTTCAACATCGACAGTAATATTAAATATTTATTGAGCAGCATAATATAATAATATTCATATAAGAATGATTTCTGAAGGATCATGTAACACTGAAGACTGCAGTAATGATGCTGAAAATTCAGCTTTTTCCATTACAGGAATAAATGACATTTTAAAATATATTTAAATAGAAAAAAAGTTACTGTAAATTCTAAATTAATTGAAATTTCACAATATTGCTATTTTTACTATATTTTTGATCAAACAAATGCAGCCTTGGTACGCATAAGAAACTTCCTTCAAAAACAAAAAATAAATATGAATGTATACGTTTTTCATAAAATAAAAAACAAAGCATGCTAAATTTATTTAGTGCCATTTTATTTGATAAATTATTATAAAAGAATTGCTTATATTTACTTATGTTTTTAATGAACACTGTGTAAATAGACAACACTATTAACAATATTATGTTATATTATATTATTGCAAAAGTGTCTTATCTGTTCAGTAAATTCGCCCCATGATTTTAGCACATATACACTACATCTGAATCAATTCCACCTTTCATTTGCCTTTTTTATTCTGTATCTAGGAAAACATATTTTGGGATGACTAATAATAGCAGGGATTTAATCTCCGACTACCTCCTGCGGTACTTTACGTAAGTGGAGGGTTTCCTGTCCTCCTTCGGCCCCCTCAGATCTTCCAGGTCCAGAGAAGCATTCTCACACCTCAGCCGGTCTCGATGGCTGTACATGTGTCCGCTGCCGCTCCCGCTGCTGCTAGTGACTGGCCCGTCACTGTAACCTTTCCTTTTAGCTTTTAACCTCAGCTTATTCCGGTAATGCTCGATGTCCGACTTCTGCTTCAGCCCCATGTTGACCTGCAGGTGAAAATCTGATGTTATTTATTTACTCCAATTTAGTGCTCCTCGGCTGACCGTAAGTGAGTCTAAATAGAATCTTTTTTGCTGATCTAGAGGAAAATTTTGTGGAACAGATTCTGTGTGGTGCCCAGTAAGTTGACAAGCACTCAAAACAGGTAAAAATAAATCAATGATAAAAGCCTCCTAATGAGGTGGCCCCTCTCCATAATGACAGCAAGCTCACCTCTCCGTTCAGGATGACAGAGTCTTGGCTGTGATTGGAGGAGTCAGGATAGGAATAGTTGAGTGGGGCAGCCATAGGCTTGATGGTGATGAGGCGTAGAGAGCCAGTTAGAGAGTCATAATGGTCTGCAAACAGACACAGGAGACTCATGCAGTCATAAAATTACAGTAGGAGGGTAAAAAGGGGATCAGAGAAGCTGAAAATACTCAAAAACAGAGTCTGACACTAGACACTGGTGCACAATATACTGAGCAATCACTTATTTATAGGGTTTGGGGGTTTAATGGTGTGTGAGATATCTTAGATGGCAAAGCTCCTGTATATAAAAAAATCTGTATGAGAATAATATTACTGTGTCGTTGTTTTAAGACTTTCAATACCCACATAAAACATTTATGAGAACTAAATACTTATAAAAACTTGTTACAGATCCAGTTACAGAACTGATGTTTCTTAACATTATGTTCTAGTGTTTAAACACAGTTTTTTTTTCAAAACAAAACAA
Organism: Sinocyclocheilus grahami; assembly: GCF_001515645.1. NCBI lineage: Eukaryota > Metazoa > Chordata > Actinopteri > Cypriniformes > Cyprinidae > Sinocyclocheilus > Sinocyclocheilus grahami. The sequence goes on from NW_015505292.1 coordinate 400,593, forward strand.
AAACAGTTTTTTTATGTTCAGTAAAAATATTTATTGTAACATTTATTATAAATATAAATAAGTTTTTTTATTTAATTTTCTTACATCAGTGGCAAAACTTTTGGTTTTTAGCAAAAATCTAACACAATTTAGTATTAATATAATATAATATAATATAATATAATATAATATAATATAATACAATACAATACAATCTCTATGCAAAAGCACAAACATTTTATAAAATAAATTATATACATATTTAATTATATATATATTTTAAAAGAAATAACACATTTACCCAGCAAGGATGCATTAAATTGATGAAATATAATAAGTAAATAATGTATAATGTTTACAAATATTTATATCTCAAGTAATGCTGTTTTTTAATATTCTATTCATCAAAGAATGTATCACAGTTTCCACAAAAATTAAATAATATAATACAATATAATGTAATAATCGGTGTTAAAAATGTATAATCATTTTTAACACTTACAAATGTTTACTATTTAAGTTCTCTAAATTTATAAATAGATAAGATATATTTTTTACTAATCTTATAATTTTAATTTTTCTTAAAATAAAAATTAAGATAATATCTTATGCAATTTGACTTTTAAAGTACATTGTTAATTATATTTAGATTAAATTTTTTTTAACTGGAAAACGACAAAGATACTTTTTTTTCAGAAACTTAAAAATGTAAAAAAAAAAAAAAAAATTTTTAAATTTATTAACTAGATCCAGCATTCCTGATTGTAATTATGGGTTTCATAAATGGGTTATGATCCTAAGGAATGTGAATTGTGCTGCTCCTTTCATTTCTGTCTTTCTCACCATTTCTTGTGTGTTGCTCTTCTTTGGGTGCTTTCTGTACTGTTGATCTCCGAGCTGTGGAGCTTCTGCCCGTGTTCAGCTTCCCAGATTCGTTGCTCGAAACAGAGCCGTCCTTGCTTGGCAACCTGCTGCAGGTAGCCATGGCAACAGAGGCAATGGTTAGTTTGCTGCATGCAGTATGATGCAGGGTTAACAATTGCCTTGCAGTGTCCTCTGGCCTCAGTTAACCTGCGTTAAATTGCAGTGGTGTCATTTAGCAGACATCACCGTAGGGTGAGCATCTACTCATCATGTTTTGTGCCATTTAAACAAATGTTCAACAACAGGATGAAGCCTGCTCTGGAACAACAACCACAATGAGCCACAGACCATCATATCAGAATGCACATCATGTGCTGGCGAGAGCTCTAACACATCACTACTGGAAAGATTGTTGGCAAGCATATCACATTAACACTGACTTGCTAGGAAGAAGGAAATCTACAGACAATTGTTTATGGCGTATAACTAAGAATTGTGAAGAAACTAAACAGGTCCCACGAGACCCATATCGTGAAATAATGTTCCATTACCATTCAGTGTAACAGATATATTTATGTAAAAATGGAACAATGTACTTATGCTAACATGTACTTATTAAAATATATAAAAGAAAAAGACTACTAAATTTTATTATATTTTAAATAATTAAACACTTCTTGCTGACAAATGGGTAAAATCTAGTGGTTTGAAGGATACTGGCAAAGATTGGTAAAGTTGGTTTAAAATGACAATTAATTAGTTTTTGGGGGCTGAACTGTGATCCTTTTTTTTCTAAATATGCTTGACAAGATTTTTTGGTATATGAACTATTGTTACACTAAATTATATTTTAGAGGGTGTCTTCTGTAAATCATGGTAAAATGTATAATAGTTGTAATTTTTTTGCTCAGAAAATTTTTGGAGTTTAATACGACACAATCTAGTATACAGAGAAAAAATAAATAAATTTAAACTGTATTAAACTGTTATTGTTTTGATGCTTGAAAACCCCCTTTTTCCTCTGGCCCATAGGTAGACTGATAGGGAGATAGATAGATAAATATATTGTAAATTATTAAAAATGTTAATTTAAATTATTTAATTATTTTAACAAATTTACATAACGTCAAGTCGCTGTCTCTTTGCCCTGCTGTCACCATGACGATGATGGCTAAGTTTCACACTAAGCCCAGATGGAGAGAGAGAGAGAGAGAGAGAGAGAGAGAGAGAGAGCGAGAGAGAGAGAGTGAGCGAGAGAGAGAGAGAGAGAGAGAGAGAGAGAGATAGAAGGCCAGCACTTTTTCTCCTTTATACCAAGGGGCCAGATCACTAATCCACATCACGTCTTACACAATTTCCTTTTTTTGAAGGAAATCAAACTATAATTAATTGTTTTAGAAGATTTTATTAACTATAAAACTTGTGCAGTTATGCTAATTAAAATTGGAAATTTTGTTGTCAGTTGACAAGCAATATTACCCCAACAAGCCGATGTAAACATCTTTATTGCATTGTCTATAAATTTGCAACAAACAAATGTACAGAGGTACTATTTTTGATTAGTAGTCTACAGAACATTCTCAACTCAACCTAAGAGGACAGTTTAAAAATTGCTTATTCAAAAAATAGTTATTCCAAATGTCACCATAATATAATGGTCTCTGCAGGATTTTTTAAATCAAATTTAAGACTTTTAAAGACCTTTTTAAGACCTGCACTTCACATTTCAGCCTTTAAACATGTTTTTTAAGAAAGTCAAATGATCAATTATTTTATTAATTTAAACAACTATTATCAATCAATTTTATGAATTAAATAACATATAAATATATCTTAGCGTCTTAATTGTTTAGATTTTTATAATGCATTAGCTTCTTGTCGATCCACCGGTTCACACTATATTAGGGGAAAAAACAATTTCCTAGAGACAAAATCAGTATTGGTATCATTGATACTGTCCTTCAGTCATAAAAAAGATGCAATTAAACAATATACTGTCGAAGTCAAATGATCAATTATTTTATTAATTTAAACAACTATTATCAATCAATTTTATGAATTAAATAACATATAAATATATCTTAGCGTCTTAATTGTTTAGATTTTTATAATGCATTAGCTTCTTGTCGATCCACCGGTTCACACTTAAAAACATGGGTTGATTTTCACATTGGTCTGAACAAAAACAGCAGACGGGCTGATTGAAAATACAAATTCATTCTCTGACAGCAGGAGGCGCTTTCGGAACTGCAGAAATAAAGCGGTTTCCCTGGTAACAGCAGTACACAAAGCAGCGCTGCAGTTATTCAATAAAATCATAGCCTTTTGAAGTTTAACCATCACATCGCAGTTCTTGTCTTTCCGTCCCCAAATTTAAGACCTCTCAAAATCATGATTAAAACTTTCTTGTACCATTTAAGAGTTTTGTGGCCTTAAATGTGATACAATTAAACTGAAGACTTTTTAAGGACCCGCGGAAACCCTAATTAATACAGGGAGCGGCTGGAAACTATAGCGACTGGTTGGAGTTAGCATTAACATCATAAACTGAAAGCAACTTTTCATAAGCTTTAAAATTGATCATCTGAGTCTAATATGATCCAGCGCACTGTACTAAAAGACACTGCGGGCTGCCAGTTGCCCATCCCTGATATATAAAAATAATGTGAAAATGATTTGTTCACAATAATACACTGTAATGAATGTCCACTGATAGCAAGATGAAGTGAACCCAAGTTAAGGTTTATTAAACAAAAACGTGAATCCAATACAAAACAAAGACTTGAATAAAACTGACTTGACTGCCTTGAAAACATGAACTTGAAATATTCTCCAAATATATTAAAGTTAAAACATTTAAAATTAAATAAAGTTTTAAATTCTACAATAAATTCTATGTTCCCATTCAAAAGGGTCTGTAAGATTTTTTTTATTTAAGAAATTAATATTATTCAGCAAGGATTCAATAACTTGATCAAAACTGACAGTAAAGACAATTATCATGTTAAAAAAAAAAGTTTAAATAAATGCTGTTGTTTTAAACTTTCTATTCACCAAATATCATGGTTTCCACAAAAACATTAAGCAACACAACATTGATAATAATAAGAAATGTTTCTTGAGCAGCAAATCAGTATATTAGAATGAGTTCTGAAGGATCATGTGACACTGAAGACTGGAGTAATGATACTGAAAATTCAGCTTTACTATCAAAGGAATAAATCAAACATATTGAAATCAGAAACCTTTCTTTTAAATTGTAATAATATTTAACAATATTACAGTTTCTACTGTATTTTAGATAAAATAAATAAGAGACTTCTTGCATAAGAGACTTCTTTCAAAAACTTTCAAAAAAATTTATTTAAAAAAAATATTGATTTGCTTAAAGGTCCCATGGCATGAAAATGTCACTTTATGAGGTTTTTTAACATTAATATGAGTTCCCCTAGCCTGCCTATGGTCCCCCAGTGGCTAGAAATGGCGATAGGTGTAAACCGAGCCCTGGGTATCCTGCTTCGCCTTTGAGAAAATGAAAGCTCAGATGGCCCAATCTGGAATCTTCCCTTTATGTCGTCATACGGGGAAAGGTTACCTCCCCTTTCCCAGAGAATTTGGCCCGCCCATGAGAAAATGAGCTACTACAGTGCGAGGCGAGCGCAATATTTTTTTTTTCTCGAGAGACATCATGGCTTGCAAACGAGCGAAGCATTGCAGTTGCCCCGCCTCTCTCCTCTTCATTAGCATTTAAAGCTACAGACACAGAAATGGCACGTCCTAAGGAAAGCTCATTGTGGGACTGGCTCGTAGTGGCTGAAATTCTGCACCAAGGCTGAATTTCAGGAAAGAGACTTCAGATACAGTACTAGGGACCACTTAGGCCTATATAAAAGCATCTAAAAAGAAGCATGTCATGGGACCTTTAAGATTTATCTGAGATTTTCTAAAGATTTACATTATTAAATCATTGGCATTTTAAACCGTTAGATAACAGAAAAGGGTAATTTGAGTGTGCACAATTACTTATCCATTACAGATATGCATGCATGCAAATAAAAAAGACCAGAGGGCAAAATCATACAGTGTGCACCGGGCAGATGTTGGCATTGGTGATTTGTGCGTGCCACGTCTGTCTTTCTTGATTTCAATTCTAAAAATACGTCAAGAGAACAAATGTCTTTGTTCTTAAAGGGTTAGTTCACCCAAAAATGAAAATTGGCTTGTGTTTTACTCACCCTCAAAGCATCCTAGGTGTATATGACTTTCTTCTTTCAGATGAATCCAGTCGGAGTTATATTAAAAATGGTCCTGGCTATTTCAAGCTCTATCATTGCAGTCAGCAGGTGTTGCAGTTGAACAGTCTATAAGTCGCACACATCCATAATAAAACGTCCCTCACATGGCTCCTGGGGGTGAATAAAGGCCTCCTGTAGCGAATCCATGTGTTTTTGTAAGATAAATATCCATATTTCAAATTTAATAAACACTTTTCTCTCACTTCCGGTATCTGTCATATGCAGAAGGCGTTCCGGTGGATGACGCAGCATGTATGCATTATATATATATATATATATATATATATATACAAACAATTTAATTAAATTTATCAATGAATTTATTAATAAATGAATGAATTTACATTTATTTACATTTTTATTATATACATTTATTTAAAAAAACAAATATATATATTTGTATAATTTATATTATAAATAAATTGTATATATGATTGATTTTTAATCATTTAAAAATAATTAATAAAATTAATAAATTAAATTACATTACATTTTAATATTGGTTGGTACTGATTTACTGTGCATTACCAGCTAATAATGTTTTGACGACACCAAAAAGAAACAGCAAAAGTTCTGGGAAAAGCAGTATGATTTCAGTATCATCTTCCTGAGCGTTCTCTATTGGACATTGACCTTGAATGAGGTCAGATCCCACTCAAATATATTTCACATGCTCAGCTGAACTATAATTCACTCATGCTCCATCTGAATGTTTTTGAGAGGAGCCCGAAAGAAAAAGAAAGAGCCTTTCACTGGCTGACGTGGGTCGTGACAGTCCACAAACCCCTTATATAAATCTTAGTTTAATCCAAGTTCAATTTGATTTAAGCATTGAATCCAGGTTGTAAGTCTTGCACGGGATGTGAACTGTGCAAACAAACTGGGGAAACACATTAAGACTGTTCAAACACATCGACAGGTTGAAGCAAAAAGCATGCAAGCGGACACACATGCAATTGATCCCGTCTGAGCCTGACAAATCTTCAGTGTCGGTATCTGAAATCCTTATATGACTTTATTCTCATTTTAGATCATCCAGTGAACATTCACACACCTTCTCTAATTCCCTTACACTAACATGGGAAGCTCTTGCATGAAACCGGAACGCTTTATACACTGATCCACAAATTACTGTGCATAAGCAAAATCATGTTCCTGAAAGGACGTCTTAATTGGATGAAGCAGGGAATGTTTTCAGATCGGAGAACACGGCTAAGAGGGAGCACGATCAAAGAGACGGTTATCATAATTACAATTGATTTGCATATTGTTTTACTCCATTACTAAAAACAATACAGTTCACTCAAAAAATACTGTCATCATTTACTCACCCTCATGTTTCATTCTCATATGACTTATGTTCTTCAGTGGAACACAAAAACAGAGGTTTAGCAGAATGTCGAAGCTGCTCTTTAACATTCAATTAAAGTGGATGGTGATCATGTACTGTCAAGCTCCAAAAAGGACAAAAAGTCCCATAAAACATCATAAAAGCCTTTTATGAAGTCTTTTGAAGCCATTTGATAACTTTACGTGAGGCACAGACTGAGTTGAAGTTGTTTTTCATTGAAAAGTTTGCTTGACAGTTTTGGTCACCATTCATTTTTATTGTACAGAAAGAGCAGCTTAGACATTCTGCTAAACATTTGCATTCTACACAACAAAGAAACTCTCTTTTTCTCACCAAGGCTGCATTTATTTGATCAAAGATACAGTAAAAAACAGTACAATTGGGAAATATTATTACCATTTAAAATAACTGTTTTCTATTTGAATATACTTTGAAATGCAATTTATTCCTGTGATGCAAAACTGAATTTATCATCATCATTACTCCAGTCTTCAATGTCACACGATCCTTCAGAAATCATTCTATACTGATTTGCTGCTCAAGAAATATATCTTATTATTATCATTTTATGATAATAATCATTTTATGTTGAAAACAGTTGAATAATTTTTTCATATTTTTGCGGAAACTGTGATACATTCTTCAAGGACAAATAAAAAAAAGTTAATATTTGTAACTGTAAATGTCTTTAATGTCCGTTTTGATCAATTTAATGCATCCTTGCTGAATAAAAGTATTAATTTCTTTGGAAAAAAATCTTAATGACCTTAAACTCTATGATTTACTATGAATAAATCCCTCTACACATCAACACATATAGCTGATCTCCTTCCTGTTAGATCATTTAATGTATCCCGTTTTAGATGAAAAGTCCTTGCAATCTATTTAAACTTCATCTAATTATGCATATATGTAACCTTGATGTATTGCTCAGCTTGGGTTGGCCTAATTTCTTAACCTGCATTTGGTCTGGATCTATTTGAAAGCCTCATAGTCCAAATGCGACAAAGAAATCATAATTACAGTAATACTATGGTAATACTCTTCCCCGTTCTGTTATTAGTCATCGTCCTGCAATCTCAAATAGAGGTACAAGAAAGGAGATATTTGTGCTGTGCTGATCAAAGATATCCTCAGTGCACTAGATCTTACTTCATCGATTACACGGAGGACAGATAATCTTTTGTTTCCCCTTTCCCCTGCGGACTGATTTCCTGCAAGCACTGTCAACAAGAAGGATGTCTGGACTATAAACATGCAGCTAAGCACCAAGCACAAGCCAGAAATACCTGGTGGTGATAACTCCCATCTCTTCGATATGAGGTCTGGACAGGAAAAGTAGTGAAGACACAATTGGAGGGATATTTTGGGGGGCGTTAAAATGAAATTTGTCATTCCAAGGTTTGAAACAGCATGTGGTGATAACGTCAAGTGTTTGAAGAGCAAGCCACCATTTCAAAAGGTTATGTCCAGCAACATATTCAGATGTAAAATGAAAAATAAAAGGATTTTGTAAATAGTACGAAGGAAATCAGGATATTTTAACCCTAATAGTTGTCAAAATGAGATGACATTCCCTCATTTAAAATAATCCCCATTCATTAATATTGCAAAGAAGATAAAAACAAATCCACATATGAATCAAGCAAAAATTTTGTATGGGACATTTTCTTCTTGTGGTGAAGGTGTTATCGGTTGTAATAAATTACGGTTCTTATTAGAGCTATTAATATTATCAGGGGTGCACATAAGTGGTGTGCATACATGACCAAAATAAAAAATGCGCTGGGTAAACAAGTTCAGACCGCTCATTTGCATACCAACATGGTTGATAGCTGTTAATGATCAATTACAGTTTTAGATCGACTAACGCTAATACTGTATAAGATTTCCATTCGAACTGAAAACATAAATCTAGTCTAATATGTGCGCTGCTGAATATTATTATACGATAGTTATTATTTTCTGTTTTTAAAACATGGATTAAAATAACTTTAAATTTACATTTATCAATTTTACATACATACACACACACACACACACACATATACAGTATGTAAGATGCATACATTTCTTCTACATAGTTTTTGATGTAATATATATATGTATATATATAAATAACAACATTTAATCTTTAAAAATTAGAAATTATTAGAAAATACAATAATACATAAAATATTAACATTTCATTTAAAAGTTTTTTTTAATTATTTATGTAATTAATATATACAATTATATTAAAAACAATTTAAACATGTTTTATTTATAAAATGGTTGTAGTTATTTTTTCTTTTCAGAGAAATATCTGCCATAAATGTAAATAATTATCATTTTATCCTTGTCAGTCAGAATGTTAATATTGGTGTATCTCTATTTCAATTATTAGTGAATCAGACCCATTGTCACTGGACTTCCATAAAGTTATGTTTAATATTAAATGGATTTATTAATATGCTGCTGACATAACCGTCTCTTTTTGGACAAGACAGAGATGTGTTTATTTGAAGAGTCATGGTTTGGAAGAGCCTACCTTCGTGCGGGGATGAAAATTGCGAAATGCACTGGTTTTGAATACAGTTCGGTTTCTCCTGCATATGATAGCAACCGCCATAATCACCACAACCATCACCAGCGATACAGGTATCAGGACCGCCAGTATCCAGAGGTTACTAGGCAGATTCTTCACCACCGCTGTTTACACACAAACACAAACATAGATTGGAAATCAATACACTCTTTCACAGTGCTTGCACATGTTTTCCGCCACTTGTGTCTCCAGCACACTCTCTTACAGTAATCCAACTCCCCTTTGTCTCCTACTGTCTGTGGTTAACTCCTAATGAGCTGAATCTGTCTTTCTGCTGTAGCTCTTATCTGGGAGATTAAACCCCCACTGCTGGGTCTGATTGTGTATTATTCATACAAAACTGGGGCTTTGCTCGTCTCCGGCAGACAAACTGGGCTTGCCGCCCCAGTTGAGAGCTCAGTAAACTTGTGTACACTCTCTACACCCAAATCCCCTGCGCTTTCTCTAGCACGGTGTGAGATAGCTATAGACCTCATTTGGAAAAATAAGTCAGCATTATCATACTCACTTTATTTGGTTCCTTATTAAGTCAAAGTAGAATTTCCACTTTGAGTTAGAGTTTCACTTGATAAAACATTTCTGTTGTCTGTTCTTGCATTAATAAATGTAACAAGATTTTCACATTTTCTGCCATAACTGTGAGTGGAGCAAAATCTGATGCTAAGGTAATGGCAAAGCAAGGTTGCTAGCTAGGTACTTATTTGCCAACCCTGATATTTTGGTCTCTAGAATTGGCTTTGCGTGCTTCAGTATGTGTAGTAAACGAAACCGCGCGTCTGCACCATTCACTCACACAAAGACACACAGAACATGTAAGATTCATATTTAAATAGTCTTTCTGCGGTTTAATATTCACAGACACTAGTCCATATCGCCATTTGATTTAAGTGTACTGACCTACTTTTGATTTATCCATTCAAAATTTGGCAGATTCCGCGATATTCTGAGTTATTATACAGTAAATTCTATTTTTATGACTGGATTCTGCGATTCCATCCGCGTTTTCTGCATCACTGAAATCATAGGGCCCTAACTGATGAGTTGACAGTGTAAGACTATGTGCCGGGGCTCAGACCTGGACAGACCCAGCCCAATTTAACTCCTGGGGTCAAAACACCAAGAATGAGCATTAGCACCGCTAATATAAACTATAATGTACTAATCACTCTTGACACCTTAAACATATACAGAGTTCTGGCATGAAACTCTAGATGGCGAGTCCGACAGGTCTAACTCAATCTGACCTAATGACATCATAATGACATGGCACAGCTGATTGGTTCTCTCCTAGATCGGTAGCCAATGAGCTCGCTGCTCAACATTTAAATATATGACTAGTGCTGCCGTAGCAGTTGCAGCTTGCTTCAGAAACCCTCCACCTCCCCAGCTCCACCTGTATAGATCTGCTACGAGGTGATTCATGTATGCTATATATTATTTCATGTATGTTATTTTTGCAGCAGCAATATTTCTTACATGCTCACAGCAGCATGTTGTGGATGTATTGGCAGTAGCAAGTCACGGTACTTGCTCTGCCGCAGAAGCAGCAGCAGCGTAGCAGATCTAGTCCACCAAGACCAAATACATTAACATTGCATTGTACATTACCATGCCAATCCCTCCGAGAGTTGTCATGACAGAAATACAGTAGTTCTAGATAAGATAGACAGTAAACGCTCACAAAAGCATAATTTTTCCTGTATATAGAATCTAAATGATGGTTCGAAAATAAACTGAGCTAGACGAGTAAATTATATACATACGCTCTGCTTGAACTTGGACGAAGTAGCCCAGAGAGAGAGCCATGGTTTGAGAGTCCACCGTGTTGAGGGTCTTAGCTGCAGCAGTGCCAGTTATGGGAGAGCCATCTACTTGTATGTAGTAGGTCATTTCAGCTGGGTTCTTAGGACCAGACAGTCGTCGGATGCTGACCATCTGTATGAGGAAAACACTCTTGAGTTCATGTTTGATGTTTCCAATACAAACTTTAGAAATTCTAAACTCCACACTGAATCAGACACGAGGGCAATTTTCAGTTTTAAATGTGCCATGCTCTACACATTTGTCACATTTTTTCCACTTGAATTCCATGTAGAAATGTAGAAAACCGATGTCTATATGCAAATGACATCTTTATGATTGGCTAACCTCTTTGCATTCAAAATGAGTAACATACTCCCCATCCACCCTTTTAATGAATAAATAAGCTTTTATCACAGTATTATGGAACGATTTTCCGGACAATTTTCAAATAGAATAGCAAATTGTATTTTCAATTGCATTTTCAATATGTGGACGCATAAATTGTGACATAATCCAAATGCAATTGCAAATCCTGCATTAGCGTTTGCATTTTCGCTTTCGCGAACGCACAGTGACTGCCAAATTTCAAATGAAAAAGCAAAGTCCATTTGCAACTGTATTTCCCATGTCTTAGGAGTTACGAGCCTGTCATATTTAAATAGCAATATAATTACCAGTCTGCATTTTCACTCTCGCTGCGTCGCGCACGTAACCTGCCAAAACTCAAATGGAATCGCAATTCCTTTTGCATTTGAATTTCCGACGTCTACATGGAAAGCT
>NW_015505292.1:412656-453201 GCF_001515645.1 Sinocyclocheilus grahami
CAAATGCAAAAGGAATTGCGATTCCATTTGAGTTTTGGCAGGTTACATGCGCGACGCAGCGAGAGTGAAAAAGCAGACGTGGTAATTAATATTGCTATTTAAATATGACAGGCTCGTAACTCCTAAGACATGGGAAATACAGTTGCAAATGGACTTTGCTTTTTCATTTGAAATTTGGCCGTCACTGTGCGAAAGCGAAAATGCAAACGCTAATGCAGGATTTGCAATTGCATTTGGATTATGTCACAATTTATGCGTCCACATATTGTAAACGCAATTGAAAATACAATTTGCTATTCTATTTGAAAATTGTCCGGAATATCGTTCCATACATGAACACATTTTGCCACTTGCTAATTGGTTGTACTGGGGGCGGGGCTCACTCTAGTCTAGAGCATTTGATTGGACAAAAACCTGTGTATGTTGATTTTCTCCAAGCTGATTTCTGTCTGCCAGTCTTCCTGCTGACTTTCAAAGGAGCAATGTCATCAATAACATTCTTAACTGTTAGGATGAGTCATCAGGATGCAGGATGTGCAGGATGAGTCATCAAAATATTTGGTCTGTTTCTCAGGACAAGAAAACTACAGGCATAGAACAAACTGATGGCACACCTGGACAGTGTAATCGCCTACAGTCGTGGCTCTCCTGAAGCGAAGGCCACGTCGACTGGCAACCAGAAAGAGCTCCGCCAGGCGCTGCTCCATTAGACTAGCAAAGCTCTGATAACTCCCCTCAAGAGAAGAGCTGTCAACGTCCTGAATTACTAGAGAGAGAGAGAATGACAGAGAGAGAGATGAAGCAAGGTGACAAAGAGAACATACCTTTCTTACACTTTAAGTCTAAAAAAACTGCAATTACTACAGAATTGACCTTGGTAAAAGGATTTGTTCTCCTGACAGTGATAAATAGGGATGAACGGGGGAAAGAAGGGGGAGGAAGAGCTAACTAAAGCAACAGAGAGAACATTGAGTGCAAGAACTTAGAGCTAGAAATAGCTTTTCACACTCAATATTCTGATCCAATGTGATCTCAAATCAGTTGATGGAGGAAGCTAAATAATACATCAATAGCACTCCTCAGAGAAGAAGGCTCTCTGTGTTTAAAAGAAGCGGGAAGAAAACATTAGCTAGATTTAATCACATGACATGCTGGCAAATGGTTGTCTGGGTGCTGGTTAGTAGCTGAACTGTTGAGGCAATTACCTGTGATTACCCAGTAATCTCGGGTTGCTACTGAAGTGTTAAGGTTGTGGTACTCTAGAGCTGTGAAAAGAGAGAGAAAGACAGACAGATGTTTACTAGTAGACCATTCTGGCAAAAACAAAACAAAAAAAATGTTGTCATCATTTACTCATTCATTGGCGAGGATAAATGTGATTTTTTTCCTAATACATAAAATAAGCAGATCAATTATTGCCAAATGATCGTGGGACATTATTTTTTAATTTGCATACTTAAGATAAAATGTTTACTGAGAGTATGATTTGAAAATAAGATAAAAAAATGTAATATAATTATGTATTTTAAAAATTTTTACAAAATATATTTTCTTATCCATGGCACACAGGCATTTTATTTCTACATTCTTTGTTATATTTGTTAAAATTATATTTTACTTGAATAAAAAAAACTTGAATAAAAAAGCGAATATTGAATATTAACATAATATTCATTAAATAAAAAATTACATTAATTATGTATAATATATTGTTTTCTTTTATATTCTATTTTTAATAATTATATATAACATATTAATAATTGATGATTATGAAACCTGAATTAAAAAAATAATATTGAATATAAATATAATATTAAATGCACAGATATTTAATTTAATATTAATTATTATATCAATAACTTTATTCATTATAATTAATAATCATATTAATGTGAATCTACATGATATTTCATTCATATATACATGATTTAATTTGAAGCACATCTGGACTTTTAAGGTGAGATTATTATCACAATACTGATATCAAATAATAATAATAATAATAAAACAGGAAAAAAATAGCTGTTTAAAATGGTTTTAGATGGAGTATAGCATGTCACCCAGCAGAACAAGTCAACTTCCCAAAAGTTTTTCATATTGACTACCCATCAAAAAAGGAGAATGTTATGAGTCCTTGGAAAATGTCTTTTGGATCAACCAAAACTGAGGATCTCTGCCTCAAGGAAAACAAACTCATGGATTCAAACTGAAATAAACACGAACTACCATTTCAATGTGCATTAACATGTAAACACAAGCCGTGCAGCAAGTAAGATCAAGCGGTAAACACAAGCTGAAACTTACGCTCAGCGTTGATCAGAGGGGGGAAGAAGAGAAAGTAGCCCACCAGCTCGGAAGTGAGCTGGTTAAGGAGACCGCTGGACATAGTACCGCTCAACGGAGTGCTACCGTTCCACACCACATACACCAAAGTGACTGCCAAAGAATTCCCCGTTTGATACGTGTTCAGAATCTGTCCGAAAACACAAACAAACTGTAAATCCAAATCCAACAAACGAGCCCACAGAGGAACGGCGTTATCAGACCTCTGAAGATAAGCCATTTATCAAACTTTGTTTTCAAGTTCAATTGAAAAACTACCTCAACAGAAAGAGTCCCATAAGAGTCCTCCACTTTCTCCTGCGCCTCAGCAAACACATTTTCCAATCGTTGCTCCATCATTTGGATGAACCCGCAAGACTTGATGTCATCGGTTGATCCGACAAACCTGAGAACTAAATGTAGGAAAACAATAAACTGTTAAACAAAAACAGATTCCACATTCCAGTTACCAATCATTCTAGTTACCAAGTTTCAACAATAAATGGCTGTGGGCTTAAGACTGGCTGAATATGTATTGTAGATAAAGCGTAAACAAAGGGGCTACAGCATGGTAGCAAAGCTGGTCAGACATATAATTTCCAGTCAGATTTTCCAACAAACTCAAGTTGGAAAATAATCGTACCCGTTTTGAGCTGCAGGTGGATGCCGAGGCTGGGCAGCCAGGGGGCCACAGGATTGGGGATGGCCAACACCACAGGAACATACTCTCTGATGTCATTCAATAGCTTGTTGAAACCATAGGAAGTTAATGTGTCCATCACAACAGAGGCCACCAACACGGACTTCCCTCTCAAGACGTAGTAGCCCACAGTCACATTAGAAGGCGTGCAGATATCTTTTTCCAACTAGAGAGAACTCAGATCATGTAAAATGGCATGGATATCCATAGTGTATATCTAACAAAATTATTTCACCATTTCCATCAGCTCCTTGGCTAGTTCTTTTTAAAATGTCTACACCACCATTCAAATGTTTGGGGTCAGCAAGATTTTTTTACATTTTTAAATACTTTTATTTGGCAATGATGCATTAAATCAATCAAAAATTAAGACATTTATAATGTTGAAAAAGATTTCTATTTCAAATAATCTTTCTATTCATCAAAGAATCTTTTAAAATGTATCAGAGTTTCCACAAAAGTATTAAAGAACCAAATCAGCATATCAGAATGATTTCTGAAAGATCATGTGACACTGAAGACTGGAGTTATGATGCTGAAAATTCAGCTTTCATCACAGGAATAAATTACATAAGTGACTTATTTAAACATTATATTATAGTCTTATATATAGTCTCATTTAATATCATAAAACAGCATATTTAAAATTATTAAACAATAAATAAATGGGTGAATATTTCTTCAACTAAGATTTAGTTTTACCTTCAGATACAGACTTTAAGTCTTATATGAAAATCCATTATACAAACTATAAATTATTACATTTGAAACTACAATAATCTAAACAAATAATGAAATAATCATAATCAGTTCCAATATTTATTTTGTGAGAATTATTATAAAAAATAAAAATAAAAAAAGTAAATTTATTTTTTGTTTATTATTATTATTATTTTATTGTTACAAATTTTGACTAATATTATTTAATTGTGTGTATTTAGGATACATAAAATTCTAGCTATGAAATTAGGGTTAGCAAGACAAAAGAATTCAGCCGTGTTACTCAACAAATATAACTTTCTTCACAGAACACTAACGCACATTCATCAACTGAGACGTGATGGAAAAGACACACTGTGGTGGGATTGTAGTTTACCTTCAGAAAAATATGCTAAATTCTCCCACGATGCATGCAAACTGCTGGATAAGTTAAAATTAAAAACTACTGTGTGTGTAAAAAATGCAAACAGTATCAATATTTAAACAAGTTTTTAGCCTTACTGAAATCATATGCTGTTTTTATTCATAGTGTTATATTCACACAAATGCTCTTATTGGCTTTGTTTATTGTTAATTGCTTGAGGCAAATGCTAATACATATCCCACATGAATAAATTTCATCATATTGAGTCAAGTTGACTGACCATCTCTCTCTTTTTACTCCAACATAAACACACATAAACACACACACTCGTGTGTAGATAGTGATTGTGTCGTCTCCTGCTGATCCCTCCAGGGTCTGTAATCATACAGAACCTCTGATCTGATGGACAGTTGACGAGGAGGAGGAGAAAGAGGAGGGAAAAAATCACATAGTGAGCGAAAAAGACAAATATAGAGACAGATCTTGAAGAGAACAGATTGAGTCATTTGGTACAGAGCTTAATAGACACAGACGGTTGCTCTTCAAATAACAACCTTTTCAGTGGTCATTCACAATTAAAGAGAGTACACCCTAAAATGCAAATTTGGTCATAATTTATTCATCCTCATGTCATTACAAACCCATAAGACTTGCATGACTTGTATGAGAGCTTGGAATGACATGAGGCTGATTAAATGATGAGAGAATGTCAATTTTTGAGCGAATTGTTCCTTTAAATACTCTATTTAGTCGACTGCACTCCCCTCAGCATGTTGTCTCTGCTGTTACCATGATATCGATTCTTTATTTGCAGCATATGAGGTACCAGCGCTGTGCTATTTTTGGACGTGCCTTTCTGACGGACAGACGTGCAAATGCTCCTTCGGCTTCAAACCAAGTGTTTCATAAGACGGCCCTTTCTCAGCGCTTGAAAACAGGGAGATGTTCTACACAATCACATTCAATGAGCTGCATACTGAACATACACAGGAAACACCTCCCACACAGCCTCCCACCACACTGTCCTCTGCTAAACTACAATTCCCATGATGCAACTGTGATAAGGTCCCAGAGGACTGTGGTCAAAAGCACTGTGCTTATCTTGATGCTGCTGGATTCTACTGTATAAGGCATCTTTTACTGTGTTTCCAATGGCAACCAACTATTCCGATTAGTTCTTTTCATTATTTATTTAGCATTTCTCACTTCATGTTGCAGTGGAAGAGAAAGAAAAGGGTTTGGATAAGCTTACTACCATTTTTATTATTGCTGCAGTTTATAGTCTGTATACTGTGCATAGTAAGCAAATTATTTTTAAATTATGCATTAAATCTTGGATAACCTACCTCATTTGCCCTTTAAAAAACATATTTATCATGTTACAAAAGATATCTATTTCAAATTAATGTTGTTCTTCTGATCTTTCTATTCATCAAAGAATCTTTTTTTAAAAATTATCAAAATATTCACAATATTAGGCAGCACAACTGTTTTTAACATTGATAATAAGAAGAAATGTTTCTTGATTATTTAAATGATTTCTGAAGGATCATGTGACACTGGAGTAATGGCTGCTGAAAATTCAGTTTTGCATCACAAAAATAAATTACATTTTAAATATATTCAAATAGAAAATAGTTATTTTAAATTGTAATTCACAGTTTTTACTGTATTTTTGATCAAATAAATGCAGCATTGGTGAGCATAAGAGTCTTCTTTCGAAAACATAAAAAAATCTTACAAACCCCAAACCTTTGAACTTCTATAGCAGGTGTTTTCCTTCTTATTAACGGCCAAAACCACTGCGTAGTGGCTTGCGGCTCAAAACACATGCAAAACCACCAACCTGAACACGGACGTTGCTGTCATTGAATGCTCTCTGAAATGCCTGTGTGAAACCTTTAGACAGGTTCTGTCTCATTTCAGCTTCTAGGCGATTTCGTCGCATCTGGATGGACAACACTGAGGGAAAAATTGATACAACACATATGAAAAGCATGATTTTCTAAGCATCTCAAGGGAGACAGCCATGCCAGTGAACATGTCTATTTACTGTGAACATATGTTGGTTTCACTACAGTGCATATGCTGTCACTGTAGAATGTCGGAGAGGAGGAGTAAAATTACTGCATATGGTAGAGGAGCGTGGGGCACAAAGTAACGCGGGGTTAGTTGTAACACACATGGTTTGAATATTTCCACACATGCTAGCATAACAAAATTGACAGTATTTATTAGTTACCTTATCAACATTACATAGAAAAAAAAGTGTGCCAAAATTCTAAAATCTTTTGAAGATATCAATGAACATTTATTTTACCATATAAAATTAAAATTCTGGCTTAAGTACATTTTTCATCTCTGTTTTTATTAATCATTTAAAATGAGACAAATCTGCTATTATTTTAATCTCCAATCTGTTATTTATCAGTTTAGATCATTTTTTAATGATTCGCTAACTAGCAGAAGACAGCAACTGATTTTAAACTCCAGTTGCGCAGATGGAGCACGTTGTAACACTGCGTTACAATGTGCTATTCAATCACATTAGCAATGTAATTTACACTATTTACTTTAATGAATTTTAATGAGAAACAACGAGAAACAGGTGAATAAAGACTGACAGTCAATGTTTAATGTTTAGAAATTATTATTTCAAGACATGTAAAGCATTTTTGCTCGTTTATATGGGCCGTCCCAAGCATGATTGCAATGTGTTCATTGTCACTCGAAAATCAGATTATTTTTAATTCTGAAAAAACGCCATTATTTTATTTGAAAAAAATAATTATTTTATTTTATTAACAACATATTTTAGTTTGTCTTGTATATATTTTTTTCATTTGATCAGATAACATTTTAAGCTGTTATATGGTCATGTTACAACGTGCCCCTCAGATGTTACAATGTACCCCACCTACGGGGCATGTTGTCACATTTCACTTCCATTTATTTTTTGAGGGTAAATAAAGAAAAACATATACACTGTAATCATGAAACAAAGCAATATATTTGTACTAGACAAGTGTAAAATTACTGGGAATAAAAAAATATTTATTCTGAACCCCATGTGGATTTACACAAACTGAGAAAGTCAAAAAGTGTTACTTTGTGCCCCGCTCTCCCCTAATATTATTTGCATAATAAAGCCTTTCACAAGATTAAGTAGATGTGCATTTGTAAACTGGTTTTGTCATTTTTCTCTGTTGTAATGAACTGAGCATAATTTAAATGTCAAAATGCCTTTGTTATTTAATTTTCATTTTAATTCCATACCTGTTGATTATTTTTCTTAAATACAATTAAAATCTAATTAAAAAGACTGAAATATTTTAGGCTAAGTGTGCTAGACTAAATATCTAATATCTAAGTGTGCTTACATGCACAAAACACTGCAAACCAAAAAAAACAACAACATTATATTAATAATTAATTTGTATTATTTTTAATACTTTAATACTTATTTTATATAACTTATATTTTTTTATATTATATTATTTTTATGCCATGCCATAGCCAAACCTATTTTCATCACAAGAACTGATAGTTTAAAGTATGACAAATAATAAATAAAGCACTGTACAAAAGATTTGTCTTTTAATTTAAATCTAAATTGTTTAAATTGTGATAGAAAATATTTTTTTTCCTGATAAGACCTTTTTATTAACATCCATTGAATAACTTTTATTATTTAATAAAATGATGAATTCATTTCTCAAAATGTAAACAAACAAATGCAAAAAAAACAAGAGCATTTACATGCGAAATCAGGGTAACTGTAAAAAATAGGTGTCCTGATTGGTTTTGCTTAAAATGCGACAAATGTTTTCCCAAAAAAACTGTTTATGTCTAGGTATGATGATATGTTTTACTGTCTATACTATCGGTTAAACATTATTTCAATGCAAAATCTACAATTCAGCTTAATAAGCCACAACATTTTCTGTAATGGAATGTAAACTGCATTGACTTACACTGATTTGTGGCGTATTTGTGCCATTACTAAAGTTGCCTAATTTCTTTATTTAATTTTCACTAAAAACAACGAGGAGGCACTCATACAGTAAACAGGGGCTCACCTGTTTTCACCCATAATCTTTCGGTCACGTTACAGGTCAAAGGTGAACTGTCAGTAGGAGGGGTGCTCGCTTCAGTCGTGGTACTTCCAGAGGTAGATACAACAGTGGTCTGAAGAGGGGTTGTCGTTGTTGTGGTTGCTAAAGTGGTTGTAGGTGTTTTTGTGGTTGTTGTGGTGGTGGTAGTTGTAGTGGTAGTGGTGGTTGTCGTCGGTGGTTCCGTCTCGGTTGTTGTGGTCTGGGTGGCTGTAGTGGTCGGCATTGTGGTCGTGACCTCTTTCACCACGACGATGGCAGTGGGCGGAGTCACAGTCATTGATGTCACAGTTAAGGGCGTGACAGTCGTGGTGGTCACTGTGGTGAGTTGGAGAGTGTCGCTGGTCACAGTGTGGGAGTTGCTGCTTGCTGAAGAGCCGGACGAAGCGTTTTCAGCCCTTTCAGAAGTGCCGTTAAAAGCGGAAAAGGAGACCGAATTTGTCACATTGTCAGTGAGTGTAGCATCTGTCTCTGCCACAATCATGAAAGAGGATCCCGGGGCGGTGGGAAGATCAGGGTTTCTGGGGAATTCACTAAGAGTCTCGTCTGAAAGCAGAGAACGTTTGAGTGAGCCACCTCAGGAGCAGGAAGTGAGATCGAGGACACACATGATCGCTCGCTGATGGTGAAGAATGACACATAGGACATGTGGGAGAGGACAGATGTAGCTCTGGGGGATTATGCAGTAGCGGGACTTGTTGAAGTGTATAATTTTTGCGCCCCACTAGTGTCATCAAACCAAATATAACCGAAGATAATGATTTAATTTTCCATTGATCAGACAAACAGTTTCAATGAGAGGCAATGGTGAGAGGTTGGGCTAAATGCCATGCGCAAAAATTACATACTTCAGCTTTAACGTCAACATGAAATCAAAGTTGACCAAATCAGGATTATTAGGGTTATAATATACATATTAAAAAAAAAGTTTTTTATTTCAGCTAGTTGCCAAGGTAGCATTTCTGATTTAGTGTAATTTGATGTACTTAACTAAAACTGCAATAAAACAAACAACAACTTGTTTAAAAAGTTTAACAAAAATTCTAATGAAAACCGAAAATATTCAAATAAAACCTGATTGAAAATATAAATAAAAACTATAATAGTATCTAAATGATACTAAAATAACACCACTGCTCAAAAAGGGTCAGTAAGGGTCGGTAATGCTCACTATAGCTGCATTTATTTGATCAAAAATACAGCAAAAAAAATATTATTACAATTTAAAATAACTGTTTTCTATTTTAATATATTTTAATATTCCTGTGATGCAAAGCTGATTTTTCAGCAGCCATTACTTCAGTCTTCAGTGTCACATGATCCTTCAGAAATCATTCTAATATGCTAATTTGCTGCTCAAGAGACATTTATTATTATTAGCATCAATGTTGAAAACAGCTGTGCTGCTTCATATGTTTGTGTAAACTGTGATATATGTTTGTTCAGGATTCTTTAATGAACAGAAAGTTCAAAAGAAGAGTGTTTATTTGAAATAGAAATCTTTTGTAACATTAAAAATATCTTTACTGTTACTTTTGAACACTTTAATCATCCTTGATGAATAAAAGTATTAATTTCTTTAAAACGATATATAATATTAACCAATAATATCAGTCTAATATTTCACAATCCAATCAAATCCTGATGAAGTCCTAAATATATTCACGATTTACTCAGAAATACGTCACGTTGCACAAGTAAAATGGGATGTGAATGCAATTTCATGTTGACTTTAAAGAGAGTATTGTAAAAAATGTTGATGATGATGATTACGATAACAGCAAACACAATGACCTTGAAAATAATGATGACGGTGATGATGAACAAATGGTGAAGAAAGGATGATGACAACATCAAATCAGCAAAGTCCCTGAAAAGAAATCCCTTTAAATACACCACTTCTTGATTTCTGTACTCAGCATTGATTCAACAGCTCACAAGCTAGCGGTACCTGAGCTAGTGGTCAAGACACTGTTGATTTTATGTGCCGGGGACGGTGGATTTGGCACTCTGACGCCCTGCTCCCCAGCGGACTTTTGATTGGTGCGATTGTCACTGTTGCCGGGTGGGGAGGGCAGAGAATGCACCAGCGCCTGAGGCTGTGTCTCTGCAACCTGCAGGGTCTGCACCGAGGCGAACACAGGCTGCTCCCTTGTGCTTTCTGCCCTCGCTGGTGGGGAGTTGTACAGCGAGGCGAAGTCTTCATCCTCCAGCAGCGACGAAGAGACTGTGATGTTTGGGGCTCCGGTTGGATCCTGGGAAGGACTGAGAGGTTGTCCTGATGCCTCGAGTCTTGCTTCATCTGTAATGAAAAAAGATGTTATGGTGCAAAATCATAAACATCTACCGTTTTTGTCTTATAGGTGGAAATGCACTAGAGGAAATCCAAAAAATAAGCGTATGATTTCATTTGTTGAGCCAAGATTTTAAATACTTGAAGGCATTAGAGGCAGCTGCATTAAGCTTGCAAACCTAATGACACGCACTGGTATTTAATCAGCATTAATGATAATGCGCTGTATTAAATTGCTCTCAAGGTATTTGAAAAATTGAGAAGAAGAAAAAAGAGGCTGTGTCTCTGCAACCTGCAGGGTCTGCACCGAGGCGAACACAGGCTGCTCCCTTGTGCTTTCTGCCCTCGCTGGTGGGGAGTTGTACAGCGAGGCGAAGTCTTCATCCTCCAGCAGCGACGAAGAGACTGTGATGTTTGGGGCTCCGGTTGGATCCTGGGAAGGACTGAGGGGTTGTCCTGATGCCTCGAGTCTTGCTTCATCTGTAATGAAAAAAGATGTTATGGTGCAAAATCATAAACATCTACCGTTTTTGTCTTATAGGTGGAAATGCACTAGAGGAAATTCAAAAAATAAGCGTATGATTTCATTTGTTGAGCCAAGATTTTAAATACTTGAAGGCATTAGAGGCAGCTGCATTAAGCTTGCAAACCTAATGACACGCACTGGTATTTAATCAGCATTAATGATAATGCGCTGTATTAAATTGCTCTCAAGGTATTTGAAAAATTGAGAAGAAGAAAAAATTACGGGGAAACAAGCCTAGCAGGCTGCCTCGCTGCCTCCTTCTAAGGTAGCATCATGTCATGGAATATTTTAAATGACCGATTTTGGAACTCTACTTTTGCACAGAACACTCGATTCGCAATTAATTTCAGTAGAGTTTGTCGTTAACATCTTGAAAAGCTAACAGCGCAACACTTCTATAGTAAGAATAAAAATGATTCTCTTAATCAGCACGTTTGTCTTTTTTTTTTTTTTTTTACAATGAAAATATCTTAATACAAGATACATTTACTGAAAACCTATAAAATTGAGTAAGACATTAAAATTTGTTCTCAGAAAATCTATTTAGAATTCAGGTAATTTTCTTGTTTAAAGCATAAATCTCACTAAATTTTGTTATACTGTAGTATGTTTAAAAAACTGTCAGCCATTGGGTAAGAAAAATATCTTATTAATTCAAGATTATCTAAAAACAAGTATTATTATCTTTATAAAAGATAAATGCATCTTGTTTTAAAACATGTATGGCAATCAACATTTCTCTCTTCTGGCAGCCATCCTGGATGGATTTATCGCTTATTTAATCTAGCTGTTTTTGTAAACATACATGTTCCTTACTTGTTTTTTTTTTCTTTCTGAAATATTTAAATACAAGATAAATATTTTCAGTAATGATAATTATAAAACAATAATTGTAGTTGTAAATGTAAATGTAAAACAAAGTTTAGAAAAGATTTATGCTTACAAGAAACTTTCTTGAATTTGAAATATATTCTCTGGAAATACTTTTTTAAGTTTTATTTCAGAAAATGCATCTTGTATTAACAAATTTTTTACTGTAAAAATACAAAAATGCAAATTAAGAAAATATTTTTTAAAGTGTACAAGGGTGTGCATTTAGTGAAGTCCCTCTAACATAACATAACATAACAACATAACATAACATAACATAACATAACATAACATAACATAACATAACATAACATAACATAACATAACATAACATAATAATTATTTTCAGTAATGATAATTATAAAACAATAATTGTAGTTGTAAATGTAAATGTAAAACAAAGTTTAGAAAAGATTTATGCTTACAAGAAACTTTCTTGAATTTGAAATATATTCTCTGGAAATACTTTTTTAAGTTTTATTTCAGAAAATGCATCTTGTATTAACAAATTTTTTACTGTAAAAATACAAAAATGCAAATTAAGAAAATATTTTTTAAAGTGTACAAGGGTGTGCATTTAGTGAAGTTAACATAACATAACATAACAACATAACATAACATAACATAACATAACATAACATAACATAACATAACATAACATAACATAACATAACATAACATAACATAACATAACATAACATAACATAACAACATAACATAACATAACATAACATAACATAACTCTCTTGGGCAGCTTTGAATTATTTAGCTTGCTTAACATTTCAGAAAAGAAAATCACAGCAGCCCTTCTCTCGATTGCCATCCATGACTGTTGGCAAGTCGATATGAGATGATTAATAACGTGATTAATCGACTTTTACAGCTCTTTACTTTATTTTTATCTCGGGGAACATAACATGGATGGAGTCATACAATAGTGACTTGTGGACATTAATCATAAATCCTTCAGCCGGAGGACCAAATTAGAAATGTGCAGGGCTTCTAGGGTGCTGCGAGCTCTCTCTGTCCTTTTCTCACTCTCTTAAAGCATAAAGCTTCAATCCTTTCCTAATGGGTTAATTAACTCACCCAAACACATCTTATATGAGATTAGTCACAAACACCATAAACATAATATTGCAACTTACATCTGCACAAAATGTTGCAAAAGCACAAGTAAATGTGAACAAAGTACTCTACTGATGATAGACAGACAGACAGACAGGCAGACAGATTAGTGTAAAATTATCTGGGTGGATTGGATAGTGTAGAATTACCTGGGTGGATGGATGGATATTGTAGAATTATCTGGACAAACAGATGGATAGATAGTGTAGAATTATCTGGATGGATGGATGGATGGATGGATGGATGGAAGGATAGTGTAAAATTACCTGGATGGATGGATGGATAAATGGATAGTGTAGAATTGCCAAGATGGATTATGGATATTGTAGATTTATCTGGACAGATGGATATTGTAGAATTATCTGGAGGAATGGATGATTGTGCAGAATTATCTGGAGGGATGAAGGGATGGATGGATGAATAGATAGTGTAGAATAATCTGGAGGGATAGATGGATATTGTAGAATTATCTGGAGGGATGAAGGGATGGATGGATGAAAATGGATTGGATAGTGTAGAATTACCTGGGTGGATGGATGGATATTGTAGAATTATCTGGACAAACAGATGGATAGATAGTGTAGAATTATCTGGATGGATGGATGGATGGATGGATGGATGGAAGGATAGTGTAAAATTACCTGGATGGATGGATGGATAAATGGATAGTGTAGAATTGCCAAGATGGATTATGGATATTGTAGATTTATCTGGACAGATGGATATTGTAGAATTATCTGGAGGAATGGATGATTGTGCAGAATTATCTGGAGGGATGAAGGGATGGATGGATGAATAGATAGTGTAGAATAATCTGGAGGGATAGATGGATATTGTAGAATTATCTGGAGGGATGAAGGGATGGATGGATGAAAAGATAGTGTAGAATTATCTGCAGGGATGGACAGATGATGGACAGATAATGTAGAATTATCTGGAGGGATGGATGGATAGTGTTGAATTATCTGGAGGGATGGATGGATAGTGTAGAATTATCTGCAGGGATGGACAGATGATGGACAGATAATGTAGAATTATCTGGAGGGATGGATGGATTGATAGACAGACAGACAGATAGATAGACAGATATTCATCAATGCCATATTTTAAAAAACATACAATCTTTTAAGTTGGGAAATTTGATTACATATACAGATCTTTGTCTCGTGTATAAAATCAAACATGGACTGGCTCCTCCGGTATTGAGCCAGTTTGTAAACATAGCACCAACTGGTTAAACAAGAAGTGCAGCAAGTGACTGCATAGTCCCGTTAAGAACAAGTGCATTCAGTCAAACGGTGTTTTCGGTTAGGGCTACTTGTGAGTGGAACTCCATCCCAACTCACATTACAAATTTGAATACTTATGCCTCTTTTAAGTTTCCCTTAAAGAAGTGGTAATAGAGAGTCAACATTGTCAACATTAATTTTATACACTAATTTC
This sequence comes from Sinocyclocheilus grahami, assembly GCF_001515645.1. Classification (NCBI taxonomy): domain Eukaryota; kingdom Metazoa; phylum Chordata; class Actinopteri; order Cypriniformes; family Cyprinidae; genus Sinocyclocheilus; species Sinocyclocheilus grahami. The sequence continues at coordinate 427,135 of NW_015505292.1, forward strand.
TGCTGCCATCTTGTCTTTTCTGCTCTACCTGTTTGAGAATTTTATTTATTATGTATATGAGCATGGTTGGTTTAGTACTGATTGAATGTTTAAGGCTAAACTACTGTTACTTGTTAGTATGCTTACATTATCCTTGCCTGTATATTAATATTATTGGTACATTGCTTGTCATATTGTCTGACAGTGGGATTGTGTGTGTATGAGTGAGCTGGTGTTGATTTGTTGGTTCTATGTATAGCCTAATTTTTAAGCAGATTTTTATTGTATTGGGATAGAACTATATGTATTATGTATAGCATAAACTTTATACATATTTTGGAGTGTGTATGTATAGATTATTTATTTTATATTTTTAGGGTGACAATTTTAAAAATAGCCTTCAGGCTAATTCTGGCACATTGTACATTTTTTAAATGACTAGATAGGGACGGACGGACGGACGGATGGACGGACGGACAGACAGATAGATAGATCTATCCATAATTACACCAAATATCTATCATAAAGATGGACGGTTAGATTACAATTACACAATATATAGCAAGAACAAAATCAAGAATCTTGATTCAAGAAATAACTGGGTATTAATATATTTTACCAAAAAAACAAGACATTCTAATTAAAAATGATTTTCTGCATAATGCGTGTGTGTGCAGATTCTGTAAGCGGTCACATTGAATTCCTATTCTCCAACAGATAGCCACCTGCTCCGACAGTTAGAACATATGGGATTGTCCTGATTAACAGGCAGCTAGAGAGAAGATGTGAAGGGGGCTCTGGCTGTACTTCCAACCCATCGTCCTAATGACTGCACTTCCTGTGAACGGGATAGCAATGAACTCTGAAAACTCTAGATACTTAAGTATGCTTGTTGCCGGCCTAAGAAGATTTGCGTATACGGTAATGACTTGGGTCGGTAAGCTGAGCCAATCAAAGTCTACTGCCAGGCAGAACGGAGCGAGTTGATTGGAAGACAGGACGATAAATGCCAAAATGGCTTCATCCATCACAGTCCCTAAGAGCGTAGCCTGGTCTCAAATGGGTCCCGCTGCCACTGCATATTGTTCTATAAATGGGAGCTTTCTAATCAATGATGTTAAGTGTTAAAAATGAAGGGCATGTTTCATATTCTGGAACCGAGTCCTGCTTTAATGTAACTGGAGATCAGTGGGCTAGAAAGACATGGACCTTCTCCATTATGAGGACAGGTGGTGAAGGGGGCTGATGGGTAACAGGCCAAAGCCATTGAAGCCCATGAGGGAGTATATGAGGGAACTGAAGCATGGAGTCACACCATTCCAGCAGGACAGATCCGTGTCCATAGTCTATTCATAGATCCCATCTGCTTTTGTTGCATCTTGTTGTGGCATCCCAAAGGCAACGGCATTACATCTGTTTATCATAAAGTAAATACTTCAATATTTAAAGGGATATTTCGTGCAAAATGTGTCATTCCAAACCCATATGAATACAATAGATCTTTTTTTTAAATATCCTGGCCATTTGTTTTCCAACACAACGAAAAGAATGAGGACTGAGGCCGTCAAGCTCAGAAATGACAAAAAAGAACCACAAAATATCATAAAAGCGAACATACTCTATGACTCATGCACTATATTCCAGGTCTTCTGAAGACATTTGATATGTTTCTGTGAAAAGCAGACTGAAACATAAGTTCATTTTCTCTAAATAGCAATGTCCAATTTGTGAACAAATCAGTTGTGAACGAATCAGTTAATTCCTGAAGAGTAAAAGTAGTAATGTCTAATTTGTGAATGAATTGTTCTTTTGAGGCAGATATATTCAATGAACCTGTTGATCCAATTCACAAAACTGATATGATCGATTAATTAACAAATCAAACTGATCTGTTTCTTGAGGTCTGTTCAGAGCCTTTGTATAGCATCAGAAGACTTGGAATATGACATATGAATCGCATTGACTACATTTATAATGTTTTTATGATACTTTTGTGTCCTTTTTAAGCCTGAAATCTCCCGTTTTTGCATGAAAACAACAACAGTATATTATTCAAAACTTCTAATTTTATGTTCCACAGAATAAAGAAATTCATACAGGTGTAGAACCACATGAGAGTGAGTAAATTATGACAGAATTAAAAGATTTTTATCAACTATCCCCTTAACAAGAGGTGCACCATAAATCTAAACATTTTCTTGATAGTACTATGTAACTTGCAAAGAGGACTTTGTTATTTTAAAACCCCATTTCTGCAAACCTGTGGTATATTTCATATTTTCAACATCATAAAATTTTACAGCAAAGCAGATTAGGGCGTCTATGTGCAATTAAATGCTTTGACATAGAATGGGATGTCATCCAAACAGACACCCATCAACCCTCAGGAGAAAAAGCACTTTGAGCATTGCATATCAAAATTATTACACACTGACCACAGACATTGTACAGAAGTCTCAGCTGTGGAAATATTTCAGCATTACTATCATGATGTACAGTTCAAATATAGTATCATGGCTTAAAAAAAATTCCTATTAATTGTCAAAAAATATATATACATACACTGGTTTCCAGCTAAAATGAACACCAGTAATTAGATAATTTAAATAAATAGATAACTGATTTATTTTCATGTGGTTCATTGCACAGTACTATGTTATGACCTCAAAACACTTTTGTAAACGAAGATATTTACAAATTTGCATCATATGACTAACTTCGTAGTAAACTTGCTCAGTAGCTCACCTGGTACAGCATTACATTGAAATGTAGAAGAAAGCTTAAATGGCATGATTGTTACAGCAAATGCTTTTTTATTATACTTTTGCTTTTGTTAACACTATTGGTTAGGTTTAGGGTTTAACGAGGGTGGTACATTATTTTCAAACATGATAGAACATTGACCTTTTAGTGCCACTTTTCAGACATTTAATTTCCCATCTACTTAGAAACATAAAACAACCAACCTAAAAAAATGGCTAGATTCACGTTTATCTGTTTCAAATAAAACTAAATGTGCTTTTAGCACTACTCTTTGGACATTTCACTTAGAAAGTGTTGCACAAAGCAAGACGGTGGCATTTTGCAGAAATATTTCTTCAGGCATGTTTTTTTCTTCTTCTGTTTTTCAACTTTCAACATGGCGTAATACCATGGTGTAATGATGGTGCAGGACTCCAGACTGCGACCATTTTTTCTGCCTGTGCGACTAGATTTTGTGAGCGGTCGCACTGGCGCGACCACCGCGTTGTTCAACTCACAAGCGCTGCCATTTCTGTTGCATATGAGAAACATCAAATGGCAAACGAAGCTGTACACATAACGAAACCGCTCTACTCGTTTGAACTGCGTAGCACTTCGAGTGTAGAGCGTGGTTTATACTTGCCGCGTCAGCACGAGCGCGAAGGTGCGCGCAGCAAAAATGACACGAATGTTGATTTGAACCGATGGATGGTTTTCATGCTAAAGTAAAGTAAAAAACCGCTTCTTAAACCAGAGAAGGTGAACATGTTGGTATTCTTGTGGGGGGGAAAACATGCAAGCACTGTCACCAACAGCAAGTTTAGTTTTACTTTTCTTTTTGAAAATTTTGAAAAGCTTGTATCTTTGTGGTTTACCTCACGTTATGCTATGGAGGCTCTCTTTTATTGATTTATTTTTATTTGATTCCTCAGTGTTTGCAAAATTTTCTGTAATTTATTAGTCGGTATATAATACAGCATGTGGTGTATGCCATGCCTCGTCTTATTCGTTTTTGTTAATAAACGTTTTGTAAGCTAGTTTGTCATTGTATCTTACTGTTTTATTGTTGTTGTGCTTTTTAATTAAGAATAACAATTAATCAATATTTTGTTTTAGTCCCAAAAAGTGAAAGGTGTGTAGATGTATGAAAGCAAAACAGACTATCTTTTCTTGTAAAACGTGATCGAAAGTGAAAGCACCTAAAGCCCGGCTTATAACATAGCAAAAGAGGGATTCCCATTCACAAAATTCAAATCACAAATACTACTACTGATGAAAAAGAACGGTTAAATGTTAACCACTTTCGTTTCCATATAACTATAAACTATGATAAAAGTTCATCAGCATGCACTGATTAATCCCATGTTGTAGCGCCAAAAAAAAATACAAATATTGCGACCAACTGAGAAAGTTAGTCGCAAAAGAGTGACCAGTGGGAAGAATGAGTCTGGAGCCCTGTGGTGTCAAGTGGTAAAACCATGGTACTGAATGATTAACCTGATACTTCAATGGCATTCCAAGGTATGTCAAAGAATACCAGGGTATATGCTCAAAAATACAGTGGTACGATTATGGTACCATTTTAGCGGAGATGAAGGTCTGTTCTCATTTTGTAAAGGTTTAGCACCATGTTTATTAATCATGATGTTCAAAACACCAATTATGCTACTCAGTAATGTTAAATTAATTACGTACAGCACATAGCACATACTGTACCTTAAAATTTGGCTATAATGAGAGCTGCCAACAAGAAAAAAAAAAGAGAAACAATTGACTCCCATTTCAACAAACTGATCTCAGCAGGGTAGAGCTGGACAGCCAGACTAAATTAAGACAACACAGCACATTTGCGTTGGGTATTCTTGTTTACATTCAGATTCTATTCTTAGACGTTCTTGTTCAGACACCTAACAGCGTTCAAACGGGTTTGAGGTTGATTAACAATGACAACATTTTCATTTTCATTTGAACTATCCCTTAAAAGCTGAGAGCTGCCAACAAGAAAAAAAAAAGAGAAACAATTGACTCCCATTTCAACAAACTGATCTCAGCAGGGTATAGCTGGATAAGGCCAGACTAAATTAAGACAACACAGCACATTTGCGTTGGGTATTCTTGTTTACATTCAGATTCTATTCTTAGACGTTCTTGTTCAGACACCTAACAGCGTTCAAACGGGTTTGAGGTTGATTAACAACGACAACATTTTCATTTTCATTTGAACTATCCCTTAAAAGTATAAAATCCCAGTTCTATCTTCCTTTTTTCTTAAGGCAAAGGAAAAGGATGCATCATAATATATGAACAGCCGGTGCAAAAACAACACCTTAGGGCCTTCCTTAAACTAAGCAACAACCCACATCTTTCAGTGTATTTTAAAATGCTGTGAGCAAGGAAATTAGGGGCATGGCGGACACGCACATCCCACACACACCAACACCATCACTGTTTTTAGATGAGGCATGGGATAAATCTGAGAGACAGGGAACAGTGTGCTCTTGGCGGGAGCTGAGGTAACAGCAGTGGCAAGCAGATTTGAGATTTGAGCTGTATTAAAGTTTATCCTTCTGCTGATGGCTATATGTGTTTTTAGAGTTGATATACGGCGACACACCTGCTGAGAATACAGGGATGGGTAAGTGCTGCAGAGCACAGCCCATCTTTGAATAATTCAAGTGCTGGCTAAGCATCTGGTCCTGCATCAAAAAGCAACATGGCATGGCCGAACTGTGCATCAATGTCCGTGTTAAACATCACTAACTAACACTGATTAAGAACCTGTGTGTATTGTGTAATATTAAATTTAACATATTTAACACCTGATTTTCCAGTTATAAGCATAGTTAACCCCCCAAAAAATCATACATTATTTAGCCTCATGTCGTTTCAAACCTATATGCTATTAGTTTTTCTGTCATGTTTGACTGAAAAAATAGCAGCATATGAGTGTGAAATTATTATAATTTTTTTTTTACTAGAAATAAGAGAAACATTAACAATACAAAAAATATAAAAAGTTAACTTATTTCAGCTAGTTGCCAAAGCAGTGGTTTTCATTTTAATTTAGTTTTACTTGATGTAATAAAATAACTCGATTAAAAACTGAAAGAAAAACAACTATATAGAAATATTTGAAAAAAAGACAATAAAAATATAAAATCACTCAATAAAATTACTAAAACTTTAAAATGAAAATACAAAAAAAAAAATAATAATAACTTCATATATATATATATGAACTTATTTTAAAAGTTTTTTATGATTTATTTTCTTTCATGAAAATGATTTCACCATCATTACCTGTCTTTTCTCCACTGTCATGTTTTAAATGTACCAAAAATGCCAAAATAGAGAAAATAGCATAATTTATATTCATCAGTATATTCTATGGGAAAGATATGAGATGCCATTCATTCAAGATTGAATCATCTTTCACTTGAGCAGGAATCTTCAATTCATTCCCACCATCCATCCTCGATTATTTTCAGAATGAAGTTATGTGGCCATAAACAAATAAATACTATCCATCTAATAAACAAACGAATTCGGTTTTTGCATAAAAACAACCAAAATCAATTGCGACATTATTTACATGCACATTTCACCCAAAAATTACAGAAAATTTGACTGAAATACAATTTTTTTTACATTTAAATCAGCATAAATGAAACAGCATATCATTGTTTTTCTCATCACAGTAATGAAAATAAGATTTTTGCATCACAGTAATGAGAATGTAAACTGGGAAATCAAATGTGCTTAAAATAATGTCACTGGTTTCCCGAGACTCCCCCGTTTACATCACAATCCTGAAAAGTGAGCCATTGAGCTGCTGTAATCATAAAAGCTGTGGCTCCGTTTAGCTGAAAGGATGATGACATGAATTCTCCTATAATGCCTGATGAGTTTGTTGAACACCTGACAAGAGATCAGACACCATTCCTTCATACAGAATCACTCCAGACCCTTCAGATTCACAGCTCCATATTGGTGCTGCTTCTCTTCAGTTCACCCCAATCCAACCATGGTTTGTTATAAGATTTCTAACAGAAGCAGTCAGGTTTAGATTTTTTTTTATCTGTTGGGATTTGATAGAATCCATGATGCCATGTATCTGAACAAGATGTCCAGGACCTCTGGCAGAAAAACAGGCCCACAACATATATATATATATATATATACAGGCTTTCTGACCCCAAGACTCAACTAATCACTGCAATTCTCCAGCTGTGATCCTTGGAGTGTCTTTGGCCACTCAAGCTCTCCGCCTCACAGTGCATTGGGATGATATAAACACACACCCTCCTTGTGAAGGGTGTCAATGATTGTCTTCTGGACAACTGTCAGATCAGCAGTCTTCCCCATGATTGTGTAGCCTAGTGAACCAAACTGAGAGACCATTTTGAAGGCTCAGGAAACCTTTGCAGGTGTTTTGAGTTGATTAGCTGATTGGCATGTCACCATATTCTAATTTGTTGAGATAGTAAATTGGTGGGTTTTTGTTAAATGTGAGCCAAAATCATCACAATTAAAAGAACCAAAGACTTAAACTACTTCAGTCTGTGTGCATTGAATTTATTAAATACACGAGTTTCACAATTTGAGTTGAATTACTGAAATAAATGAACTTTTCCACGACATTCTAATTTATCGAGACGCACCTGTATTGTGAATTGTGATATGAAAAAATACAGGAATCCTCACCAGATGACTTGAATACATATGTTTGGAAAAATTATTCTAGAGTGAGTGGGATGATTTTTTGGGGGGATTGCATCTGCATAGTAAATATATAAATCAATACATAATGAAAAAGTAATTTTTACTCTTGAGATTTTTTTGAGTGTGAAATCCTATTAGGGCTGAACAATTTGGTAAAAACCTGAATAATTTAGGTTGTTAATTTACTTTTTACAAGAAACAACAAACTAACCTTTTTTCTCATCAACTAAAATAGTATTGTCATCTACTAAAATTAGATGCAATTCAAGTCAGAAAACTGACAAAATCATGAATATGTAATGATGAAATACTGGCTGAAATTTAAAGGATATTTATATCAAACAACACAAACTACAATTAAAACAACAAAAAAGACATCTATAGAATGTGTTTATACAGAAAAAAAGGCTTAATTCAAACACTCACACCATAGCATTATTTCAGTGCATTTTAGCAACTAGTTAAACTGGATTGCGGGTGGTTAGTGAATATAGACGCAGGTTTTGGTGTTGTAATGCAGCACTGAAAAGTAGCGCAGCTGTTTAGTGAATTGGCCCTCAGTCTCTTTCCCAGTTTTCCAGACCATCTCTTATGTTCAAGCCAATCTGACCCCCAGGGAACAGAGCAGAGCAAGCTAGAGTCCTCGAAATACGCATTCTACACACGAATTACACTGAATATTATGGGCTTTAGCATAGTAAACATGACATGGCCACATAACATCAGCCCAAAAATAGATAATCCCATTATTTTTTACATGGCATAATTTTCCCCAAGAGATTTTTATTAGGGTAAAGCTGATGAAGTTGGAGGTTCGACAAGGACAGAGCTCATTATGCATAAAGCTCCTTTTTCCTTTTTCTTATCTAATGAGCACTGTCATGTGTGAAATTCCAGGTGTGAAGATGAAGCGCGGTACTTTTATTTCAAGATACGAAGGCAACCGTTTAGCAATTAAATATATCTAAGTATAGGAACAAAATCGAATGTGGCGATTCCATCAACAAGAACAAAGACGGCCGCCTGATTTAATTACGCAAGCGATTCCACAAGCATAAAGAGAATTATGCAAATGCACATGCCTAATTAGCTTGGATATTTGCTCCGGTTGTCCCGTATGTTTGCTGGAACGACGTTTCAAACACCTCTAGAGTCAAACGAGGCCACAGTTATGAGTTCCGTGTAAATTAACAGCGGTCGATGGTTGAGTAAAACGAGGACGCAGCTTTTGATCAGGCCCAAAAGACAGACAGATATCAGACACCGAAACATGAACAGCTGAGCCAGTCTGGAGCTTTGATGTACTTCTAAAAAAATGAGTGCGCTATAAAAGCTACAAAATAATAATTAAATCACCAACATGCTACCAAAAGCACCATAAAACAAGCGATGTCTCGGTTTATGATCTATTGACCCTGTAATGCCCCTTTTCCTTGCCCACAAACCAGATTAGCCCCTCCCCAGCATAAACCTTGTTTCATAAGCCTGAGGAGATTTTCAGGTGTGAGCTGGCACACAATTTCATTACGGGTTCTCCGAATTGTGTATTAATCTGGCAGGGGTCAGCATTAATCCCTTGATCTAAGCGAAATAGATAAAAGTGAGGGAGTAAAAGGGAGCAAAACGCTAACTCTTTGGTTTATGGCATGGCTAATGGACATCATAATCTCTTCATTCATTAACAAAACAGATTAAATAAAACATATTTGTTTGTCATCGCTCCTGGCAAAGGAACCCTTTTAGGGAGATGGTTGGCATCAGATGGCTGGATCTAAGTATTAGCTCGATGCACGTGACCTGAAAATGAGTGGCTTGTGTGTTAAAGCAGATGTCCTCATAGGCAAGTGACAAACAAGAGAGCTGTTATAAAGCAATAAATGACCAAGAAGCTGTATAATTAATACAAAACATTAGGGATCAATTTTTCTGGCTGATAATTATTTTTATGTTATGGCTGCCAACCAATAAATGGCTGATAGTAAAATTATATTTTAAAATATATATTATACATTCAAATATAATATTTTTTCTAAATAAATATAAAATAAAAATCAATATAAATTGTTTTTTTTTATAAAACATTAATATTTGAAAATGTTATTAAATTATACTATTTTGTTTAAATATAAAATAAAACACTAAAAGGAAATTAAATTCTACTAATGAATTTAGGCATCATAACATTGTAATGTACAGAATGAAAAAATGCATTATCATTTTGATATTGGCTAAAGATTTAACAGTATTATTATATTGTTAGACTTTTTAAAGTTTCACTTTAAGCAAGCGTTACATGGAAAAATACTATTACCGGCCAATAATCAATATCACAACAGCATTTTAATGTCAAGTAAAAATAAAAGATAATCTACGATTACAAAAATAAAGTTAAAATGTTTTGAGAATAAAGAAAAATTGTGAGAAGAAAGTCGTAGCAATATGAGAACAAAGTCTTATATGAGATTAAACTTGTAATAGTTTGAGAATAAAGTCAAAACTACTAGTCATAGGAATACAAGAATAAAATTGTAACAAAACAAGGTCACAAAGTCATAATGTTTTGCGAATAAAGTAATATTTTGAGACTTTTGACTCCATTCTTAAAATAGTACTTTAATCTCATAATGATATGATTTCATTCTTGTAATCTTATTTTTACTTATATGCTGTCATATAATATGGAACCCTTATATCATCCATCCCGACAGAAATCAATTATGGCATGCAATAAATGTCGTCAGATTGAATGCTGCAAGTTTAAATCGGGCTCGCAACAATTACAAATCCCATTCCAAATATCACAATATCATATTGTACATTTATATTACATGGTTACATGCCAATAACTCCAGAAATCATAAAGCAAATGCAAATCATAATAATGTTACGGAATAAATGCTGACAGACCCCATTTTTCATACCTAGTTAAAGTGTTAATAAAGTATGCTAGACTTTTTATGGTAGTCTAGGCCTACACTTCAATCTGAGTCATACTTATAAAAGAGTTAGCACAACCACATTATCAAGTGATCTGGATATTCTTTATTTCATATTAAGACGAATTATACAATAAACTGCCAAGGAAAACAATCTCTAACCATTTTTGCTCCAAACATCCTGAATCCACAGTCCAAATCATAAGACGGAAGAGGTGGTGGGTAACCTGATTGAAGTCATTCATCTCTGGAGATGTGCTGTTTGCTAACGGCTTGTCAAAGCTCTGTACTGATCATCCATCATCACACGGTCACTGTTGTTGCTACTGAACTCATAACTGCAACGTGGCAACAGATATTTCAGCATTAGATGTGTATGTTTGTCCCAGGCATGCACCAAAAACCACCTTTGGGTATATAATGTTATAGAAGAACATAATCACCATATATTCGTTATAATGACAGAGGAACATCGAGACTAATTGGGAGTATGGATTTAGCACACTTATGAATTTGCGCAGGCCCTTGCTGTGGCAAATAAGAAAGAATCAGGAAAAAAAGAACCTTTTGTATATATGGAAGCAGAGAGAGCGCATCAGACTCGACATAATCAACTTTCATACAGACTGTTTCGCTAATGAAACGTGGAATCGACGGAATTGAGAACATGTGAGCTGTGAAAACGGTCAGTAAGGGAAGCAAATCAGCTGCTTTGGTCATAGCAGACATTAGCAGATAATTAACTGATTCAGGGCTGTTTGAGACGCCACACGTCTAGTTGTTAAAATGTGATATTTTAGCATTTCAACACTAGTTGTGGTGTGCAGCATCTTTTTCCTGGCAGACGCTGACCCTCTGGAAAGAATCCTGGTGCTAACAAAGCTTATTCCGGCTCTAATGTAATTCTGTGGAATGTGTAAAGACAATCAAAATGGATGGTTAAAGCACAAGCCAAAAAGGCTTAAAAAAGGCTAAGAGTAATAAAATCAAGCTCTTTATTTAGGTTTTTCACCTTCACTGATATAATTCACTGACCACTTAAGAGTATCTGAGATCTGTGTGGCCACACTGGGAATTTAACAAGACACCGAGAAATAATGGAAAGGCAGCACTGTATCAATATTCCTTCAACATTCTGGTTGGAGGTGTGTTCAAATTATGAATTATTATTTACATTATTTATTAATTATTACAGATCAATATGAATCAAACGATTATTATTATTGTTGTTAGCATTTCTATTATTCTTGTTATTTTAATTAATGATTATTAATTGCATTAAACATCTGCAATTAATTAAAATCCAAACAGCTTCAAATACACTTCCCATAATTTTGTAGATATTTACATCTTTAGCCACTGAAAAATGCTTCAACGTTCTGGTTAGGGGTGTGTTCAGAATTTGATTTTTTTTTTTTTTTAATTATTAGTGATTTATATTAATCAAAAGAATATTATTATTATGATTATATAATTATTATTTAGATTGAAAAATGCTTCAACGTTCTGGTTAGGGGTGTGTTCAGAATTTGATTTTTTTTTTTTTTTAATTATTAGTGATTTATATTAATCAAAAGAATATTATTATTATGATTATATAATTATTATTTAGATTAATTTAGTGCTGGGCAACGATTAATCGCGATTAATCGCATCCAAAATAAAAGTTTTTGTTTTCATAATATATGTGTGTGTACTGTGTATATTTATTATGCATATATAAATACACACATATGCATGTATATATTTAAGCAAAATATATTATGTTTATATATTAAATATATTTGTATATCATATAAATTAATTATATGAATATAAATATATACATGTACTGTAAATACAAATATTTTCAAAATATATAATGTGTGTGTGTATTTATATATACATAATAAATATACACAGTGCACACACATGTTATGTAAAAAAACACATTTATTTTGGATGCAATTAATCGCATTAAACTTCAGCGATTAAACTTCAGGGGTTGTTAGAATTATGAGTTATGTTATTTGTTAATTAATAGTGGTTTATATTATTAATAATTAATTAAAATATTATTATTTTAATTATTATTAATAGTATTAAACTTATTACTCAAACCCAAATAGCTTAACATGCACTCTTCATACTGTAGATAATTACAGGATCAGTCATATGAAAATGCATTATATAGGAAAATAATAATTTTTGTCATTTCTAAAGCCATTTTTTTTGTAATGCCTATTTAATATCTTACTCATCTCCCACAATAATATACTGGCATTAAACCATCTTCATATGATTTCAGCAAATATTGATATGTAATCCATAATCCATACCTAAAGTCTTTTATGTTGCAAACTATATTAATGGCAGTATTAACAATGAAAAAAGCTCTCCCTTTGTTCTCAGTCATTTCAACAGTACATGGCTGTGAATCAAAGACTCCTGCTGTTGTCATTGCATGTTTTTTTTTAACGCAGTTCTCCTCTTGAGGGTGAACAGATGGGTTTTGCAGTAATGCTTCAAACATTTTGAGAGGATCAGATTGACTGGTCCGTGTTTTTAAATGCGAGTCATCTAACAAAATTCTTAAGGAGCACTGAGAGACCTGCTTCTCCAGCTATAATAATTACACCCAGACCACAGGGGCAAAAACACTATGCCTACTCCATTAAAATTGGGCTTTGGTTCCTGGTTACACACAACCTTTCAACTGACAGGTGACAAAAAAAACCATCCCCACAAAATAGTCAATTAAAGCATGAATCCAGTTTAGTTCTGTTCAACTAATTGCTGAATCCAGTCACTGCAGGTCTGAGGCCACAAAAAGGCCTTTGAAAATCAAACTGAGCAGTTAATCACTGTCATTCTGCTAATACACTCACTCTTTCCACACCAGTAAAATAAAAAATAAAAAAGGAGATCGGTTCCCATGGCAACATAGCACAGCAGGCTCCTGTTGACTAGCGGAAGCATCACTGTAGGGGCATTGAGGAGAGATGCCTCATCCTCAGCAAGCCACAAGTGTGTCTGGCCATACGCCATAGACCCAGCTCAAAGCCAAAAGGACAATGGCGGTTTTATGAATGAGAAGGCACAGGCTCTTTACCTCTGTGTATTAAGCCTATGGTCCAGACCGATGCATGTCTGTGTGCCCAAATATAACTAATCTGCTGTAATTCTAGCTTTAGAAATGTATTTATCTTGTAATTCTAGCTTTAGAAAATCGAATCTGCCTTTCTGATATCTGTGTTGTTTCGAGATGTTTAGAAAGGGACGTCATGCCTGGAGTTCGTTCACATAATCAACGCTGAACTTGTTTGCACAAATTCAATCATATTTTGGTTAAATGCTCTTCTGGTCCTCAGGCAAAGGCTACTGATATATTGCAACACTTTTCATTAGTAGAGAAGTGAATGGGGTTGGAAGTGCCATATTAATGTACCACTAGATATGTCTATGCTTGAGTATAATTTTGAGGAGGAATGGAGATGGGGTCAAAGGTCAAGAATATTAGGGATAGATACAACAATTGATATGTCAGCAGAAGGCCAACAACATGGACCTACTTTGCTACCGTCACTGACTGAAAATAAATGATATCTTATTATTACACAGCTCTCTAGAATACTTGCTTCTAATTGGTTACTTGCATCGGTCAGCAGCCAAATATTAATGAATAAATTACTGTTGTCCAGTATAACACTGTATAACTGACCGCTCATCAGAAAAAAAACAATGTTTTCTACCTGGCTGTGCTGATGTTCCGTCTCTCCGCAGTCTCTACAAGTAAGATAATAAGATAATAAAATAATTCAATACCTGAAATATTCCATGGCCATATCTTCACTTTTTTGGTTAATTGATGCTTTTAACACTTCCAGGGTTCTCAGAAGTGAAAATCGTTGAAACTTTTATAATCGTGAATGGAAACCACAACAAATATACTTTTTGTGTTCTCATTTTACCCAAAAGCAAAAGACAAAATCCTCAACAGTGTTTCTATGACTAATATTATAGAGATTGATTATGGTGATCAGAAGAGAGAAAGATGTCAAAGTTGCCATCACTCCCTCAGCCCTTGTGTTGGAAACACCCACACAACAGCATTAAAGCATTTTCTGGAATTTAATGGCTGTAATTTAACACAATGTATAGTGTTTAAAATTCTTTTTTTAAGAATGAAAATATAAAAGATTTACAGATTTACAAAGTTAATAACTGTGGAAACGAATCATCACAAGACCCCTTCCTATGCATTTTTTGACACAGTTAACACTTCTTGGTCCCTGGAACATTGTGAGAATTTTGTTCTAGGCCTATGGTTAAAAAAATCGATTTTGAATTTAAATCTTGGCTTGTCTTAGTTTTCAAGAAGAATAACAGCAACATACTATAATTGCAGTTCAGTTGCCATCTGAACCGAAACGTTTTTGTAGTTGAATAAATCATTTAAAGGCTAGCAATAGCAAGCTGGCTTTGAAAGCATAAGATCCCACCCTCCCTGCATAATCACTCTCCAAAGCCACGCCTCCTCCAAAACACATGAACGCGCACAGGCAGACCAGAAGCTAACCAGCGATGAGAGACGGCAGTACAGAGCGCACAATATTAATAATAATGCCAATGGTGGGCAGAGGTATGCAAATACACATGTTGACAGGCAGGTAGGAAAGCCTATCGTAATGTTCGGACTGAATAATCTGATTGGTCGAACATTTTATAGTCCTACGCCTTCCACAGACAACATAAATACAAATAAATAGATTTAACCACTTAACTTGACTGCTATATGGATGTGAAAAGACTTTCAACCAGCATAACAAAAAATGTTTTTTAACTAAATCAGTCACCTACCCTGCATTTAATTGAACTAATTGGTCTCGTGCATTTTCATACACTATTTTTCTTCACATGGCGCACTAGTGGTTTTGGTGTGCTGCTGAGTCCTTTGACGTAATGTAACTGCTGTGAACGTTTCTTGGGAATGGTTTGCGTTGTATGTAAAAGCAATCCGTTAAGTGACGGCCTAGATTTTCTGCAGAACCGAGCGCAACAAAAACATTAAAATATTGTTACCAGTTGTAAACAGTGGCCGCAAGTACTCACTTTGGTACTCACGTTCAGGGCCGTTTCTAGGCATAGGCGAGCTAGGCGGTCGCCTAGGGCGCCATCAGCTGAAGGGGCGCCAATGAGCGCACGTACTGGCACTTTTTAGCAGGGTTGTGATAAAGAGTGGCACGGTCACCCTGAAATATGACTGCCCCCACTGGATCGCCCAACATTATTGGGCTAGACTGAGTACTGTCAATCTGACGATGCCTGTATGCCACTAGATCAGAGTTCTGTCAATTGCTGCCTGATTGTTGCATGCAAAGTTTGCATTTGGAGTGCTCAACAACGCCATTAGATCAGTGGGCTCTGTCAGTGCTTTGGCAAGGTAACACTTTTTTTTGCCATGCAATAAAGCTATGTTCAAAGTACAATTTAAAATATTGGTACAGTAAATAAAGAGCACAAAATCAGTATTTTGTTTAGGCAGTATTTGTGGCACATTTGTCCAAAAGGTGTGCGTTTTTTGTGCCAATGCATTGTTAAAGGATCAGCGTGTCATGTAATATTCCCATATAAACTTTAACATCCAATTTAAAAATATTTGTATAGTAAAATTAGCTAATTCACGAGATCAATACATCCTTTATTAGACCACTTTGTCGAGTTAAATGCATCCTTACGGAGGTGTCGAAATGCTGAATCAATTCATTCACTTCCAACAGCGCTTAATGGGAGCAGCGTCATAGAGGGCAGAGCGTTATGTTATTTAAAGGGGACGTTAACGCGTTAACGAGTAGCAAATGATTAAGTTGACTTTTATGCCACTGATAAAGCTTTTATATGTAGTTTTATTTGAATGTGACAAGCAACTGGTGTCTGAAAAGAAATATATATATATATATATATATATATAATTTTTTGGGGGGGATAGGGATAGGGGATTTCGCCTAAGGCATCAGATTGGCTAGAAACGGCCTTGCTCACGTTTAGTGGTTTAAACCCAGAAACAAAAAACTAATGTGAAAAGCGATGTAGCCTAGAACTGAACTCAAGTTCTGACCAAACAACCATTGTTAAAACAATCTGATATTTCTCCCTTTAAGCAGAAGACCAGAAGGAGCCAATAGAATTCCAGCTCGGGCTGTAAAGCAATATTTCATTGTCTGGCCCTACTGAACGAATACGCACATTTCCTGAACGAATCGGAGTTTTGAGATGAATCTTTTTGGCAATTCAAAAGATTCGAGTCACTGGACCAATCAAATCCTCCAAATTCCTTCACCTCAGCCACTTTTCCATATTCCCTCAGCCGTTGGTGATTTTTGCGAGTGCGCAAAATCACCAAGAACTGCAAATGAATTTTATATAGGATATATATATATATGTGTATCTATCTATCTGAGGAGCGAACACAGAGCGCCCGGCACTGCAGCACTGAATGCCGCGATCAGACGCTGTCTATACACAAGCGCTTTAGAGTGATGTAGGGCTACCTGCATCTTGCTTTTGTCTGAGAGGTTCTGCCGTGTCTGTTTGCTTCTGCTGCTTTGCTCGCAGACGGCCACAGGAGACGGAACACATCGCAGACAAAACAAACACACAAACGGTTCATATCCAAACATGCACGGTCCGTCTCTCTAAATCTAGACGATTCTTTAAAAGAACGAATTCATAAGAGGGCCAGTTTAGATCCCGCATTGCGTTGAACAATTAAAGCCTCCAAACAATAGAGTTCAATTGAAATTATTCGCATTTCTCAATTGAAATCCAAACGTACAGTTTCAGAAATGAAACGTAAACAAAAGAACCTTTTTGGGGGGAAATGTTTGGAACCTGGGCACTCACACAGGTTGTCAACAAAATCAACCAAAATATATCTCACCGTCTATGGCAAATATGGACGGCACCAGGAGCAATGTAATTCCAACAGATATCAGACACTTGGTCCACACTCCGTCCAAGTCAACACATTTTCGGCACAAGGACAAGCCTATCCATTCCGACATGCCTTGGGTTCCAGCGTTGCCATTCCCGCAACTGGAGCCCAAAATGTAGAAATTGTTACGCGCATTTCTTGGGGCCATCTGGCTAGAGATAAATTCAGCAATAGGCCGAAAGGTCCCGAAAAAGACATTTGATCTATCCTTTCCAGTTCCTTAGACTGAGGTCTTCTCTCCGCTGTTTTTCTGCTCTATGTCAGCATTGAAACTTTAAGGCGATGCGTCTGCAAAGCGCATTCAGAAGCATCCACATCAATCACGCGCGCGTTACTGGAGCAGGTTATCCATCGTGCTTCATTAAAGCATATTCTGCATAGGAATCCAGCAGCGGCAATCCTATAATCCCGCACTTATGTCAATGATGCTGCGACGGAAAATCGACTGCTTTTGATTGGGAAAAAATATCCCGTCTCCAAGCGAACTGGTGATGAGGCGCCTTATTAGAGGGACTGATGTACAAGAGGAAGACGACCTCTGCTGGGTTTACATGAGGATGACTGGTGCCAATTCTGGCCCTCGACATCATACAGCCTGTTATTAGGGTCATTCTATGAAATTCTTTACGAAAAGCGTATAATCGGAATCTTAAATAAAAGTAATAACGCAATCTTTTATGGTGTTGCTATACCTTTAAAAACAGTTTAAAGTTCATTTTACCACAAGGAATTTAATACTGGTATATCTACAATCTTAAAATGACCAGTTTTCGGTGGATTCACGTTATATGGTTAAATATTACAGTTAAAATGCTTTAAATATGAAAGTGGAGAATACATTTAAGGTGAACTGCAGCATGAATTGACCTGGAATTGCTTCTTAAATCAAGTGATTTTATATTAAAACTGGGTATTAAAATACATGTAGGCCTAATCTTTAGAAAGGTTTTAGCATAATAAGTGTCCTTGCGTGCTTATAATATGGTGTCT
Organism: Sinocyclocheilus grahami; assembly: GCF_001515645.1. Classification (NCBI taxonomy): domain Eukaryota; kingdom Metazoa; phylum Chordata; class Actinopteri; order Cypriniformes; family Cyprinidae; genus Sinocyclocheilus; species Sinocyclocheilus grahami. The sequence continues at coordinate 445,477 of NW_015505292.1, forward strand.
GTTACGTAACAACCGGAAAAACCATTATAAGACGTCATAAAAAGAGTTGAATTCCACACACATGATGGCGCAATTTCGTTAATTTCAACTCGAGGTTTTTTTTTTTGTACACTTTTTAATACCATATTATTTGTGGTTTAATTTTAAATATAATTATCATCTAGTGTAAATATAACAGACAATATATAAATAGTCTGCAGAAAATAAAACCCTTGTATTTTGTGTTATAAGAAATTTGAAATGAACATTTCTAGGAACAAATGAATATCCATCAAGTTGGAAAATGTTCTCAAATAAGTCGTCTTAAAGATTTCTTTAAATAAAGACAAAACAAACTGTGTGTGCCCGCAGCAATATATATTTTAATTCAAAGTGAATTTTGACAATACACCATTTCTTTAATTTGACACTCACCAAATAGTCACCAGGAAAACCCGCTTTTTGTGACAAAGTACATAAGGCTTGGTCACATATAAATCACTGAGAACTAGAGAGAAATACGACTGCAAACTGTAAGAGACATTACACCCAAAAATAAAAGAAAAAACAAAAAAGGTTTCCAAGTCCTCATATAGTGAATATTGCACAGTGCAGTGGCTACATGACAATCTAATGTAGCATAGAAATCAAAAGCAAACAGAAATCAAAAAGCCACAAAAATTTTTTTTTACAAATATGAAAACGGTAACAGTTCAGATTTACTAAATCAAGTCTGTTTGCTCTTAAGTCTAAATATTACCGATAACTTGCAGTGAGATTTAACTTTTACTAAAATATAATCTGCAGAAGATTTAAAAATAGATCTAAAGCAATCCAACCCAAATCTTACGGCAAGTGTTACACAGTAGCACATATGACATATACAAGGACCCTGAATGAACTGTACAATAACTTCTAAAAGAAAAACATGAATCAAAGAAAAATAAAAACGGTTTGGTTTGGGATTTTCAAAGACATTTCAACTTTAGTTTGCAGATCCCTCAGTCCATAGCAATTGTGCTAAGATTCACTCTTTTATTAGGTTGGGTTTGGTAGACCTTTTTAGAATGAAACCATCTCTGAAATGTTTACTTGCAGTGAATTAATGCAGTGAATTCATATAATGTGTGTGCATGAGTAGCAATTTAGTACTCATCTCTAGTGCTACATGCTAAATATAAAATATAGGGTCATAATGTGAGAAACCACACCATATTTTGGACTGTATCTCCATGAAGTCGGCTACGCTAAAGCAATAAACTCTGATAACGTCCTGTGAAACAAAAGGCAATGTTAATTCTGCTTGACAAATGGTGGTTTACATTCACAGTGTATCATGTATAGCTCCCCAAATATGAGAAAACCGTGTCTTGGGTGTTTAGTCAGCATAAAAATAATAATCATAACAATCCCTGATATAATTTCATTATTGTTTTTTGTTGTTGGTCATAAAGATATAAATTAATCAAGCATGACTGGATTTCCTTTCCACAATTTTGAGAAATAAACATCCATGTTCCACCTTAAAGGTGATTACTGCATTGCATGACTCGCGCTATTGGTTTTCAGGTTATCAACATCTGACAGGACGTCTACCGTGGATTATGGTCTACTTTTAAGCAACTGGTTGGTAACAGCACTTCAGTTACGACTATCAAACACTGCAGTTACGCTTTCATTCCTCGGTCATGCCGTCCGAGGGGGCATGAAAGAGAGGAAGAGGCTGGCCGGCAGTGTTTGTAGAAGGGATATAAAGGTCTGAAGCACATTTCAAAGGCACTAACGCAGTGTTGCTCGCTTTAAAGAGCAGGGACCGATGCGAGAACAAACATACCCATATAATGAGAGCCCACAAAATGAGAACGGATGCCCTAATAACTCAGAACGGTCCGTTTTAAAAAGCAAAACTTGCATTTTGCCTTGTTTTTTCATTTCTAAACACATTAATATACCTGATACAACTTCATGTGTGTATTTCATGTACAATTATAATAATAAGGGGGGAAATTAAACAAAAACAAAAAATTCTAAGCACTGCAGTTACTGAGATGAGACGCCCAAACCCGCAATTTTGGCTAGCTTATCAAAAGTAGCAAGTGCTAATAGCATTACTGAAATTAATAGTCTGAAATGGTGATATAAGTGGGTCATTGAATACAGAATTTATATTGATACTTAAAACAAAAAGTTAAATCTATCCTGCAAGCTATGCTTTAACAAAATGCAAATATACGTACTAAGATAGATATACACCAATATGCATCTAATACGTAAGATTAGCCCTAAGATAACAGATAAAACACTGATGCAAACGAAACGTAAAAGAATACAAACCCACACACACAAAAACCCCAAAATCGCCATTACTTGCAATACAGTAGTTACAATGACACTTCAAAAAAAGAAAGCAAAACAGAGAGAGGCATTAAACTCAAAAACAAACAAACGGAAAAGGAAAAAAAAAAAAAATCTCACTTCTATTTCAAGGTCATTAGACATATATAAAAATAAGAAGGCTAAGAACAAAGTTAATCATCTAATTTCACAGCTATTATGAAGTGGCAATCAGTATATAGCAGCTTATCTATGATACATTCAAGAATAAATGAAACAAAGTCATAACTTGACCGAAAAAGCTAAACATCAACCTCAACATTTTTACAAAGATTTTCTGTTAAATACGGCCTCAACTACACTACGTTCGAGGTCTACGCTAAAACAGTAGCTACTCTGCTTAAGAAATGGATGACTGTCTTTGGTGTAGCGAAAGCATAATGAAAGAATGCACCTAATGGAAAAACTCAAATCTAATAATAAAAAAAAAATGAATTCACACAGAAAAAAAAAGCTATTTCTCCCTGACGGAATGTATGAAATAAAAACAGCATCAAAAAAAGCAATTAAATTGTGAGAGAGGGAATACAAAATCCAATCTTGTCACATGCATCTATGAAGAAAATTGCACACGATCAACTCTCGTCTTATAAAGCACTGAATACTCCAGCAATGATAGACTTTACAGTTGGATACTCAATACTGAATAATTCTGCACAAAGCAAACATGAAACCATACAATATCATCAAAAAGAGCTATCTGCTGATACAAATCCAACACCGATAACACTTCTAACTCTAAAATTAACAGAACTGATGGAAAGAAACGATAAACACACCCCGAAAACTATGGATTGTATTGCAGTTTCATTAAACAGTGTAAATACTATTAGAGTAGAAACAGATTATCAAATATGAAAGTACTCAAACGTTTCTATACATAGTTCATCGGCCTCTGCTACAGCGAAGCACGTTATCCTCAAAGAATCAAGCTCAGCTACCACTTAGCACAATGCATCCACCTCTAAATAACACACGTAAAAGGACTGTTTCGCTTCCAAATAATGCGCAAATCATCTAAGGTGTCAAACAAAACATTTCGCCTGTACAAAAGGGCAAATCATGAGTCTAATATTGGCGCAAATAGCCAATCGGGTGTTGAATAGTGAGATTTTGTTGTTGGTTTAAAACATTAGAACCATTAGGGCGCATTTGGATAGACACCCAATCTGCTTTCTGAACAAAAAACTCCCGTCGCGACCCCAAGAGATGAATTAAACAAGTAGAAACGACACCGATGTATTGATTATGTAAGCCAACGAATGCGCTAATGCACCAAGCACGAAAAAAACAAAGATCTACTGTATGAAACAGCCCTAATATAAAAATCACAAAGAACGATTGAAAGTTTTTCAAGTGCTGCAGTCCAGTACACGCATGACTGCATGTGGGACTCGGGGTAACTTGCAACAACATGTATTTTAAGGCACTGTTTATTGAACCCCAATGGATTCAATGCAGCAAGTCGTACAACATATACACAGAGGGCGAAAAGCGACGGTTTGCAGGCCTTCCCCCCCTTTTTTGAAGTCCAACATTGGTTTTTGCCCATGCAGAGACATGCAGCGTGACAGAACCTTTTCAACACAGGTCTAAAAGAGACTTAACACTGAGGAGCTACGGAAAAATACGGACAGGTAACACCAGGTCGCCACAAGGAGACTCGCACGCACATAGGCGACAGCGATGGCTTGAACGAGAGTCTAATACACACGTCAGAAGGCAATATCGAAAAATAGCATTGGGGATCTGCTGTGGCCCTCCGCCGAGGGTCTCACGACTAGGGATTTTGTTGTATCAAATGTGCAAAAACACATTAAAAGTGAGTTTGTGTGTTCAATCTACTCACTCGCTCACGCATCCATTTGTTTGTTTTATGTTCCATGATATCTATAAAGCTCGATTTGCATCATCATCATCACTGTTGTCAAACTTCATAAGAAAAGAAAGATGTGGCAGCTCAGTGCCGGCTGCGTGCACGTGGCTGCCGCGGGCTCCAGCTCAGATGTAAGGGTACTGACTGAGTTTGCTGGGGCTGAGGGGGAAGCCTGCGTAGACGGGTGACGCCACATAGGAGTGCGGGGGAAAGAGGGCTTTGAATTGGCCCTGCGGGAGCAGGGTAGGGGAGGGCAGCAGCCTGTGGTTGATGCCCATGCTGATGCCCTGATGGTGCACCAGGCTGTAGGCGGGCTGCAAGATGGCCCGAGGGGCTGGTGGTGGGCACGGCGAAGGCAAGAGGTGGGCCACGGGTGCGGAAGGCGGATAGGAGAGGAGGGCGGGAGGTGGCAGGTGGCCGGCCGAGTGTGTGGGGCTGCCGTGGGGAAGCGAGAAGGTAGGGCCGTGCACTGTGGGCGGGATGAAGGCCTGTGGCCGGCGTGGCTGCCGGTAGTTGCCGTTCCACTCCTTGTGGCACGACCCGTAATGCTGGACCTGAGCGGGAGGAAACAAAACAATGTCAATTTCATTCCAACAATTTAAATAGCAACTGAAAGACCCTATGAACTGCCCCGTCTCAACGTATTCCCTTTTTTAAAAACCATTATAATATGGATGAACATCCAAGTGAAAACAGAAGGGGACTAAGACAGCAAAATCTAAAACATGCATTTACAAAAACGATAGTCTGACATTTCATACCTAAAAGAATAGACCAACAAACAACATTTCTTGCCAAGACAGAACTGCTTGTGATTCCATCAAACCTATCGTTTCATCACAATTTCACCATCCAGTTAGGCACATCAACCATAACTCCTTCAAAAACAGCCAGAAATCTGGCAATCAAGAAGATCAGGCCCTTTCTTTCGGGAACATGCTTCACAACTCCTTGTTCAAGCTCTTGTTCTGTCCAAGCTGGACTATTGCAATGCTCTCTTGGCAGATCTTCTAGTCAGTTCTATCAAACCTTTACAATTAATCCAGATTCATTTTTAATGAGCCGAAAAGAATGCACGTCACACCTCTGTTTATCAATTTGCACTGGCTACTAATAGCTGCTCACATAAAATTCAAGGCATTAATGTTTGCCTACAAAACCACCACTGGCTCTGCACCCCTTTACCTAAATTCATTACTTCAGACTTTTGTGCCCACTAGAAGCTTGGGTTCTGCAAGTGAATGTCGCTTTATTGTGCCATCTCAAAGAGGCACAAAATCACTTTCACTGACTGTTAAATTAAATGTTCCCTCCTGGTGGAATGACCTGTCCAACTCAATCCAAGTCCTTAGCCATCTTCAAGAATCGCCTAAAAACACATTTCTTCCATCTTTATTTGACCCTCTAACTCTAGCACTCTCGCGCTGTGGATCGCCGGATCGGCTTTCACCGTGGACGAAGCGGAGTCCAGCCCGGGGTCGTCACATGTGGTTGCCGCATTTTATGGAGGACTGTTTCCTGATCCTGGTAGAGTAGACTACATGCCGGCTGTTCTGACTCTCTGACTGTAAGTACGTTTTTCATATTTAAAGAATTTGCCACTGACAATTCAAACGCGAGTTTTGAGTAGTGTAGAATAGCACTTGTTTGTCATTTCTTCGATCACAAATGCAGACATGGTTTTATGTTTACGCAGCGCGATGCAACGCAACGCGTAAAAAGACAGTATAAGTCATTATAATCCGTAATTATGTCCCCACTGGATGCAACAAATGCCTCATTTATAATGGGTTTTAATGTTTTTATCTCGTGGCTCCGGCCGGACAGGGCATCACAACATGGTAAGGGGAATAACATTTCTGTCACATGCTTGAGGTATTCGGCCAATCACAACGCACTGGATAGCTGGCCAATCAGAGCACACCTCGCTTTTCAGATGATGAGCTTTGTAAAAATCGACGCGTTTCAGAAAGGCGGGGCATAGAGGAGAAACAATAATGTACAGTATGTGGAAAATAATGTGTTTTTTAACCATAAACCGCATAAACACATTTCATTACACCAAATACACAAAATAATGTTCTTTTTAGCCGCATCATATGACCCCTTTAAAAAAAAAGCTTGCTCTATTCTAATTGGGTTACTTTTTATTTATTATATAATAAAAAAAAATAAAAAAAACCTTGCTACGTGTACTGCGTTAATCTAAATGAGACTTGTTATAGCACTTGCATATCATTGCTCTCTTGTTGATTTTGATTGCTTCCATTGTCCTCATTTGTAAGTCGCTTTGGATAAAAGTGTCTGCTAAATGACTAAATGTAAATGCAGTTCATACCATAGTCATAAATTGCTACTTGCTAGTTGGTTGCAGGTGTTATTAGTGGATAGGACATTTTCATTCTAAAGCATTTGATTGGACATAAATGTGTGTAACGCATGATGAGTCAATATTTTTGCCATATTTGAATATGGTTATTGGCTATTTTTTTTAAGCATGTAAATGGTCATACTTTTATTATGAACCACAGAGCATTTATCTACTTTTACAATTTGTACAGTATTACAGAAAAAAGCCAAAAAGACAGACCTGGCCAAAGCCTGGCAGCTGTGGCTGGAATGAAGAGCTCAGTTTCTGCTGGCGGGGCAACGTGGGTGTGGAAAAGTGGCTCAGTCGTCCTGGGCCGCAGCGACCTCTGGACTGGCAGTAGGATTCTAAGACTACAGAAAGCATAAAAGACCAAAAAGTGAGTGATCATTAAATAAGATATATAAGAGGAAAGAAAGATGATTAAACTTAAATGCAAAACTTCAGCTTATATAAATTAACATTTAGAACTGCAGCTTGTATGAACTGAATCGGCTGCCAGTATTCACTGACGTTCTGTTCAAAAGAAAGTGAATTAAACATCAAAACCAACAAGTATGAACTGCGAGGTTGTAAAAGAAACTTAGATAGCAATGTATCTAAAACATAAACTCTCCTCAAACTTTCCATGGACACCCCAAAACAAACATGTTGCCTGGGTAATGTGCCATGAGAAGCATCTGAAAGAGTTTACCGCTCCAGCAATATTTCTTTCAAAGCATGCTTCAAAAACAAAGCATTGGCTCCACATAGGAAACAGGACAGATATGCTTTGGAACGAAAGAGGGAGGCCGGGGAAATATTTTCCAATAAATAAATAAATAAACTTAGGGCAGTCAACACGCAGAGTAAAAATGAAGTTGGGAATGAAGAGATCAGGTATGGGAGAGGAAGCTCAAACCGAAAGGGTCTCACTCAACACTGGGATGTCGCGCACAAGACACTGGGTCACAGTGCACGCTATACCCATAATCACCTGTGATAGCCTCTGTGACAACTTCCTTTTTCTCTCCTATGACCTGTAAAGTAGACATTGGCTGTGACTACACCAAAAAATTGGTTGTGCAGAAGGAACTTTGTAATAATGGCCCAATTTGAGACTGGGGGG
>NW_015505292.1:453211-468697 GCF_001515645.1 Sinocyclocheilus grahami
GGGGGGGGGGGGGATAAATTCAGAGAAACCAGTCTGTATTGCACACAAACATCAATTTCACAAAACTATGATCCGAACCAGCAGAAACTGTAGCTATGTAAAATCTGAGCTGTGGATGTAAATGAGATGCAAATAGCGCTTCATTAAACAGTTGTACTTTAACCTGCACAAGACATTAAAGGAACATTCTGGGTTTGACAGAAGTAGTTCAGCTCTTCAGTTTTTTGTGGTCCAATGGCAAAGAAAATCATCTTGACTGTCCCTCATTTTGTAAAAAAAAGTCTATTCAGGATAGCATTGCACTAGGATACACGTTAAAACACAACGTTTTTGAAAATATAGCTGTGACGCTTAAATATGTTCTATCGCAAAAAAAAGGGAAGCACTCATTTTTAAAAATTCATAATCTGAACTCATGTCATGTAAAGCCATTAAACACTATAAACTCTATAAATAAAACAAAGAATGCTATCATCCAGCAAGGATGCATTAAATTGATCAAAAGTGACAGTAAAGAATTATTTTACAAATTATTTCTATTTAAAATAAATGCAGTTCTTTTGAAATGTATCAGAAATACTATCCACAGAAACATTAAGCAGCACAATGTACAATGTTTTCAACATTGATGATAATGAGAAAGGTTTCTTGAACCCCAAATCAGCATATTAGAATGATTTCTGAAAGACAAATTAAAATGATTTTAACAAAACAGCCTGTATCAAACCCAGAACATTATTTTAAGAAAACATCAAAGCACTAACAACTGCTTAACTTCCATTAGAACCCTTCATATATTTCTGATAACCTACAACTGGACTTATTCTTGTGTGTGTGTGGACAGTCCATACCTGTGCCGGCTGTGTGCTGCTCATTATTTGGATGATGGTTATTGTTCAGCACTCTCATGGGTGGCACCACTACGGTCCTCACTGCAGGTTTATTCAGCGCTGTGCTGGGGTGTCCACGCCTAGCCTGGGGTTCCTGGTTCTGGTTCTGATTGGTCAGGAAGCGTCTTTCAGGGAAGGGGCTGTCGTGAGGTCCTAGGGAGGAGTCTGAAGGGGGCGAGCCGTCTACAGTTTCACACCCACTTTCATGGCCGTCATCTTCCGATATACTGCAGTAAGTCACAGGAGAAAAAACAAAAATAAAAAAATATATACAAAACATTTAGACTCCACCTCACCTCACAGTTCTACTGGTGTTAGTAGTTAGGAAAATACCACACCTGCTGGGTCTTTTGCATGGCGAGGGGCTGGATTGTGCCGAGGCTGAGGAGCTGGTGCTCAGACTGCTATCAGGACTGCTGAGGGAACACGCTCGCTCCATGTTCAGAGAGCCTGTGCATGCCTCACACTCCGGACTGTCCTTACACCTGTCAAAGGACACACTTGACTCAATTTAGCTATGAGATCCATATGTATGCAAACAAAACAGAATCTGAAATTTTAATGCAAGTCCACAATTTACAGTATTTTCATGTAACATTGTTTATTTAGCTGAAATATACTTATGTTGGTCAAAAAGTAATAAATTAGCTTCACCCTCTCACTGATCCTCAGAATTAAAGAGGGTGCTACTGCACCTTTAAGAGTTATATATGCAAATGGACCCCGGCTATTCTATTTGTGAGTGAAATGGGTCACACCACCCCACCAAGTTGCAGACTATACATTTTAGTTTTTTTAGGGAAGGGACATAAATTAATCCTTTTGATCTATTTAATGTATCAATGCTGAATAAAAGTATAGAAAATTGTAAATAAACTGATAAATGTTACAAAAGACTCATTTAAAATAAATGCTGTTCTTTTGAACTTTCTATTCATGCATAAAACGTATCAGAGTAATTAGCATTAAGCAGCACAAATGTTTCCAACATTAATAAGAAGAAATGTTTCTTGTACCAAATTAGCATTTTAGAATTAGTGACACTGAAGACTGGAGTAACAGCTGCTGAAAATTCAGCTTTGACATAACAGGAATAAATTACATTTTAAAATACATTAAAATAGAAAACAGTTATTTTGAATTGTTAAGAAACTTCAGAAAAAAATACTGCATAATGAATGTTCATCTCACTTGTTAAGGGAGCACCTCTGTGCTTGTTCCTCTTCATCTGTGCCGCTGCTTATGCTAATGATGCTAACTGCCGGGCTGGGTGACTCTCTGATAATAGACTCTCGCTGCTGATTGGCCACTGCCGTTTTACAGCAGCTCTCCTCCTCCACCTGCTCCGGTTCTGGTTTCACCTGGGCCTGCACCTCTCTGTCAGGAGAGCTCGGCTGTGGCTCCGCACTCGCCAACCTGTCTGCCATCTTTGGTGACGGACACACTGAGGGCTGGGTGTCCGTGTAGTGCAAGACATTCATACTCCTAGAAAGCAACAAAAATTATTATGTTCAGTCAACTTTACCTTTCGGCTAAACATTAGACTAAAAACCCGAATGAGCTGCCTAACAAGAGTATCATAAGGTTCGAATCAATGGTTTTTGGGCCCCCGCCAATGACTGTAGGCTCTTGCTCACCTGTTATGGCTGGGTTTGTTCCTCTTGTTAGATGCAGGCTGAGGCCAGACCACATGAGCAATGCCAATGTTTATAGGCTGATGGGCTGACACAGCCATTTGGTTGGGAACAATAGCCTGGGGCATCACCGAACTGTAATGGCTGCTGTGTGGCCGCACTTTCCTTTAACAGATAAACAAACAACACATTTTAGGTCACCAAAACGCTCAAGAGGTGGTGTCAGCTCATGATATTTGAGGTGTTTCTTGATCTTCTTACCCCCAGTCTCCTCGCCTCTGCGGTCCAACAACTGAATCGGATGCCAAGCTCGTAGCAGGTGGCGGGACCTGCTGCCAAGCTGGCACCAGGATCTGTGGAGTCCTGTTGGACCATGGTTGCTGAAAGGTTGAAAAAGGACAATGCTGAACCTTTGTAATGTATCTGGCTTTGAGTTTAATATTGAAACTGGTATGTCAACATGGATAACAACCCTCGGCTGTTTTCCATTATTTTTCCACATCATCTTGTGAAATGAGGACTTACTTGTGCTATAACTCCTGGTCTCATGGGTAAAGGCTGGATAGCTGGGGCTTGGGTCACCAGAGAAAGAGTGTTCTCCATTCGAACCGAATATCCTGCTGGCTGATTTGGGTTTGAAGGGATTCCTGTAGAGTCAAACAACCAAATCAGCTCCACACAATATTTATTACACTGAAAACCAATAGTAATGCTCAGTTCAAATTAGGGCTGCAATATTAATTTTAATAAATTCTAAATTTGCAATAACAATATGTCGCTTATAACATGCATTTAAGAATGCAACATGCAACTTGGACTTATAAAGCATTTATAAACCAGCTGTTTGTCCACAAAAGAGGAGCTTTAAGATTTCCCTACGGTTTCCACTATTATAAAAGCTTGATGGTATAATGTTTGAGAAAAAAAGAAATTAAAGACAGCCATAAATATTAGGCTATCATTTTTAAGTTGTACTGTAAAATAAAATGATCATATAAGTATTATTTTCTTAAATACCAGATTTTTTTTACAGTGAAATATTAGAAATAGTTCTTATTACTAAAAATTATAAAAAAGTAATTGTTATTTTTAATTGTTTTAATTTTAGTTGTTTTATTATTTTATAATAATAATATGGTAAAATAATATTAATTATTTCATTTAACAGTACATTTATTATCATAATCATCATTATTTTATAATCATATTAATTTTTCTATAGAAGCATTTATAAACTGGCTGTTGTAACAAAAAAGGAGCTTTAAGAGCTCCCTACAGTTTCTGCTAAGTTAGAGCTTGATGGTTTAAATAAAGAAAGTAAGACAGCTATAAATATTAGCACTGTAAAATTATTATATTAGTATTATTTTTCTTAAAGTGAAATATTTATTACTAAAAAGCATTTCTTATTTTGTTTAATATTTTAATTTAGTAGCAACAGTAGTAGTAATCATAATAATAACAACAATTATTACTTTTACAGTAAAATTACTATCATAATCATCATTATTTTATAATCATCTTTATACTGTGTGTATATATATATATATATATACCATTTTTGAAAATCACAACTTAAAATTCTCCATTATTTCCACAAACTGTGGGTTTCTGCAGGTTTCATGAAGGTAAATTCAAGACTTTTTTTAAAGGTCATTTTAAGACCAAATAAAGAAACTTTAAGGAATCAACTGGATTTTTCAGTGCAAATGTCTAAAGATTTCTAATTCGATAAGCAAAATGACACAAGTCTTGTTTTCTGTGAAATTGATCAAAATGAAGTGAGTGTGGAATTAAAACAAGAACCAATTATCTGCCAATGAGCTCAGCAAAGCAACTTAATTCAAAGGGGAAATTCATTTTTTAACCACTTAATTGTCACTCACATAGTTGAGGTATACCTATGATGAAAATTACAGGCCTCTCTCATCTTTTTAAGTGGGAGAACTTGCACAATTGGTGGCTGACTAAATACTTTTTTGCCCCACTGTATATGTGTGTATATATATATATATATATATATATATATATATATATATAACAAAGTTTTAGGCCAAATTGTGCAGCCCTACAAAATACAAACTTTTTTTTAAATCACATTTTAAATCGTAATCACTATATTTTTAGAAATATAATCATATCGACTTACATAATCAAAGTCTTAGGCCAAATTGTGCAGCCCTACAAAGTACAACAAACTTTTTTTTTTTTTTTTTTAATAACATTCTAAATTGCAATTTTTAGAAAAATTCCAATACGATTTTTTCCCCCTAAATCATGCAGCCCTAGTTCAAATTATCATGCACATCCCATTACCTTGAAGAGCAGGAGGGCATAGAATGAGCGCCTGCTGAAAGGAATCATTACACCCAAACTGGGCGCTTCCTGTCTGGATGGGAATTCCTGGATGCACCACAGGTGGAGCAGATGGCGCCAGGGTCTAAAATGGAAAGGTAAATAGATCAACGATTAGGAACAATCTGTTGTCTTCTTGTTTGCACTTAAAACCCAAGTCTTTTCAGAGTGTGCGCTTTTACCTGAGAGTGGACAGACAGCATTTTGTTGAAGGCGACAGTGATATTTGGAGCACTTGGAAGCGTCACAGGCTTCATAAGTGGGGGTGCTTTGTTGCGGTTGAGAGTATTGTACATGCTGGTTCTTGTGTGACACACGTCCATGATGTGGAAACAAGACTGGACACTGTTGGAGACACATTCCTTGAGAATGACCACACATAATAGACAAAACAGTCAGTGAAACTGGCATTAAAAATGTCAAAACATACTGATTGCAATGGGGGAAATCCATCAGGTGCTGCATAGTGACAAAAGGGTGGGTAAGTGCATCTGAAGGGGCGATTCTCTGATCTGCATCAATCATCAGCATCATCTTTAACAAGTCCACGAATTCTCTCCTGTCAGCTTTCTCCGCCAACTGGTCACAGCCCTCCATGTTGAGCATTAGATTCACCTGATAAATGAATACACAAATAAAAAATACAATTATTATCATTATTAATATTATTACTGCATAAAACAACAAAATAACATCAATAAATTACAATTATTATTATTGTTTGTTTTTATTACTATAATTATTTTTTTCATATAATAGTATTTACATAGTTATAACAATAATAATATAACATCATTATTTTATATACACACAATATAAAACAATATTGTATTCACAATATAATTATATTATTGTATATAAATTATCATTAAAGCGCCAGTCCGCAAGTTTTGCCTCTTTGTCGCCATCTCTGTTCGAAAACCTTCAATTGCAGCTATTTGCGGAATTATCTTCCTTGCGTGGGTTGTGCACCGGCACGGCTCCAGCACAGATGAATCTAATGTGGCTGTCAGTCTGCAGATACTGCACTTTGTATTCACAGATTCTACATCTTTAAAGTAGGACCCAAATAAGAGTTTTCACTGGAGAATGTCATCTGAACAAGCAAGTCCCAACTGCCACTTTTGTTCTGATCAACTGAGGTAAAAAAACATTACAATAAATTGCGCTATCAATGGTGATTAAATCTAATGATCAGTTAGCTCATATCACATCTTGCGGTGCCAATTATTATTTTTGTTATACTTGGTTTTCAAATTGTTGATGTTGCATGAGCATTGTGAGAGTGTGTATTTAGTGTGTATTAGTGTTATTTGTAGATTTCAATTTCTGTACAGTCTAATCTCTAATTGCCATACCATTCAAATTTCATATAAAGAAATTATTCTTTTAACCCAAAAAGCAAATCAAAGTTCCTTACAACTCGTTCTCTTTGAAATAAATATTTTTAGTACAGAGTAATCCCACGCACCTAATCAGATGGACATTTAAAACTGGAATATAATATAATTTCAGTCATTATATTTTTCTGTAGCCACTTCTCAGTACGAATTCTTTTGGTTTTGACTATGGGTGACTCAAGTCACTGATGATTGTCGTTTCAACCTTTCTGGACTACAATCCGCAATTTATTCCAGCTGCTGTGAGAAAAGGCTTTAAACGATCCGTCACCTGCAGCATACTCATGTGTGATATAGCATACTAACCGGGACAACAACTTTGTTTTCAGACGTGACGTAATGATGCAGCGTCATGCTCGTATTTCCCATGAAAACCTACCTATACCACTCACTCCAACTCTATTAAAAGCGTACCGTTGTGAATCAAGCTAAAGGAGATCGCTTTGAACACTGGCTGGTTATGTACTTGTTTAAAAATTGATTTTGGATTTTTTACCAAAAAAAGTTTCAGACAGCAGCTTTAATATTGTTATTATTATTATTAATCATTATTACTATAATAAAAATAACATATTACAATATAACCATATATTATTTATAATTATAATTATTATTCTCTATAATAATAAGTGTTAAAATTATTAATGCATGTCATTAATATTATTATTATTGTTAACTATTATATACAGCATTATTATTCATATAATCATTATTATTATTATTATTAATAGTTATTAATATTAATGCTATATCGTAATAACAGCAGCAGCAGCAATAATAATAATCTCAATTTCGCAACATTTTTTTTCCCTCATGATGATTTGCAAGCAAAAACGTACATGTCCAATGTCATCTAGACAGCTGAAAATGTACTTCCTCGCCTCCTTGGACTTCAGTCCCGTTTCTGTCTCATGTTCTTCAGTCGTCTGCAGAAACAGGAAGCACGTTTGGAGTCATTACATAAGAACTTTACCTCAAAACTTTATGTGGAGCAGAGAGCAACTCGATCCAGAGAGCTATGCTGTAAGTTTATGACAGCAATGTCTGGTTAAGTGGATGAGAAATGGACCCTTGCCTTCAGTCTCCAGGCGGTGTATGGTGAATCAGACTCCTTGATGAAGAATCGGGCCGTCTTCGTCCCCACGTTCAGAAGCTGCTCTCCTGGCAACCCTTGAGTTTGAGAGATGTAACGAATCTGCAGAGATGTTTATAGTATTAGTGGATCTCAACATTGTCATTTCTGATAAGACAAGTAAAGCTAAATCCATCCATTCTTGACAAGAATCTCTTGAGTGATTCACAAAGCATGCCACAAGATGGTAACGTGTGTAGTACTTTTCCACTATTCCAAGAGGAAGTAATGCGAGATAAGACTGGTCTAGAATAGGCAGGTCCCTATAAGTGGTATGCAGCAGGAAAACTGTGCCAAAATACCAATGAACCATTCAGAAAGGTTTTGTCTTGACAAGTACATTCGTACCATAACCCTAGTGGCTTACTAAAGATAAAAATGGCTTGAATTTATTTGTAGGCAACAAATATTCATTGACGTCACCAGTGATTGCGCATCTTCAGGTTGAAAAAAGAAAAGAAAAGAAAAAAGGTTTCAAGAAGCTACAAACCACACAGTGATATCAATCAACATGAATCAGCAAAAACTGCTACGATATGCACAAAAAAAGAGAGATAAAAATAAGCAAATAACTTCAGTTGTTATTTCAAGCCCTGAGTTGAGTTTCATGATAGCTAGGCTTGGAAAGCCCAGTGTTTCACTCTTAATACAGAGCGCAGTACGGGGTCTGCCGCTACTCAAGGCTTTGTTAAGATGCCAAGTCAAGATGCTGGCCCCTCTTTGTGCCCACAACAGATGTCAATCCTCTCACACCGAACAGTCAAGCCAATTCTGGGCTTTCGAACACTGAACAGAAACGGTTAATTTTGATTTAGTTTTAGTCATAGTCTTTTGACAAACTAATATTTATATTTGTCATCTGAATTGTTTATATTTTAGTTTTAGTCGACTAAATCTAATGGGTTTAGTTACAGTGTAATGCATTTATTAAGCATTTGTCTAAAATTTCCAAACTCATTATATAGGTTTGATATTAAGGTTTTATCATGATAGACACAGATTTAACTGCTGTGACATAGACCATGCCTTTGTATTAAAATGAAATAAAATCACTTCTCATAAAGAAACAAGAACATGGTCCTGCTTTCACTGAAATGCCAATGGTTAAATAAGATGCGTTCTTTATAACAACTTGCTTACCACATTCTTTCAAGCAGACATTTATATTTATATGAATAAATTTAGATTAATCCTTATTAGGGTTATAAAGCCTTATAAAGCCATTCAGTCAAGAGCAGAGAGTGATTTTCTCTTTAGGATTACAGCATTTATTTGAAATAGTTATACAGTTTTCACAAAAAATATTAAGCAACACAATTGTTTTCAACACTGATGATAAGAAATGTTTCTTGAGCACCAAATCAGCATTTTAGAATGATTCCTGAAGGATCATGTGACTCTGAAGACTGGAGTAATAGCTGCTGAAAATTCAGTTTTACATCACAGGAATAAATTACATTAAGACATTGAAATAGAAAACAGTTAGGCCTATATAAGATTTTTTTTTCAAAAAGACAACAATCTAACAGAACCCAAACTTTTGAAAGGTAGTGTAGCTTGTGCACTGTTGATAGTTAATTGATATAGATTTCATTTTATTTTGCAGTTTTACATCACAGGAATAAATTACATTAAGACATTGAAATAGAAAACAGTTAGGCCTATATAAGATTTTTTTTTTCAAAAAGACAACAATCTAACAGAACCCAAACTTTTGAAAGGTAGTGTAGCTTGTGCACTGTTGATAGTTAATTGATATAGATTTCATTTTATTTTTATCAGCCATAATAGCTCACACAGAGAATTTGATTAAAATAATTGAAAGATTGATACAAATAAATAGACAAAAACTGCATTTAAAAAAGGATTTTAAATAAATAGACAACACCACACACTGTGTTTACAGTTAGATAATAAAATTATCTGTAAAAATCAAATCAGGTGACAAATATTGCCCTCGGTTTTGATTATTCAATCAACAAAACACAGAAAACTCATTTCTGGATATGGTCAATGACCTTAAGACAGCCTTGTTTTTCCATTTTAATAGATTTTAATAGCTTGTCTAACTGAACTTTGGTTCGTAGTTACAGACCCTTTGGTTATCACCTCAGATCTTTAACCATTACACTACATTTCTCCTTTTTTATCTACATATGACTTAAATTAAGAATAAAAAAATCTACTCAGCTGCTTGAGTGTTGTGATTTGTTTGCCATAGCATCCTTTTATAAATACAAGCAATGACTTCATAACGCAAATAACAGGACAAAGGCATTAAACAGTGTTTGGTTAACAACAGCGCTGTCTTTTTAGGGAAGGCAGGAGCAGTTCAACCACACCAATGCATGAGTCTCTGTGTAAAAACACCATTGTTCTTGTTGCCTTGGGAAACCAAGCATTACTGGTCAGTGAACTCTGCAGACATTTGCCTTCAAGCGTGCATCTGTTGCTTCTCAGAAAGACTGTCATAGTGGGCCTCTACCAGTGAAAACACAAGCCACTACAAAGCCCTCTTTGGCTGCTTGCTCTCATTCCTCTCCGTCTCTTCCTCTCTCGACTATGACGCCACCTCTCCTTTTACAAGCACTGAGGCTCAACACCGCCATGTTAAACAAGCAGTGTTTATGGCATCTTAGGGGTGTTAGAGTGACATGATCGGGTTGCCAAAGCGCTGCACAAACACCGAGCGCGCTGAAGTGAGAACCTGCTGATAGTGCAAGAGAGTATGTATGTGTCAGTGGGGCTTTCGGGTTATAAATACATTCTGCTGTGTGGAGTGGAACTGGACCCATTGCTGGCACGGGTAGGCGGCCCGGAGTCTGTGGTCAGCAAACCCAAACCAGCCTATTCTCACATAGCCAGCTAGTTTTGCTACTGTCATACGCGCCATTTACACCACCTCAGACATCTCGTTTATCAGCAGCACTGGTCCATGATGGTAAACGCGCTCACACTTTTTTCATATGTGTGAGTCATCTTTCATGTTATGAGAAGAAATTCGCTTTAAGTATCGAGTTGACAAACCTGATAAATAAAACTAGTCCATTACAGAATTTGCAAACTTTTTTTTTTGTGCGCATATTTTGCAATTGTTGGTGGAGAAATCTATTAAATACCACAATACACTGTTACTGATGGCTAAAAATACTAGCCAGATTGTTTGATAAAAAAAAAAATTGCATTTAAATTAGCATAAATTCACAAAGTTATCTACCTGCACCAAGATTCACAATTGTCAACTAATTATATCTAGATTCTAAATACTATATATAATACTAGTTTACAGATTACTTATTTACATATATATATATATATATATATATATATATATATATACACACACACACATACACATACACATATATATTATAACATTAAATTATATATTTTATTTTAAGAGATCATCCTGGACTTACCCTAATAAAACAAAGACATTTTGGTTTTATTTTAGTTTATTATAATTTTTTTTTTTTTTTTAAGATTTCTTTTCATTCATTATTATATATTAAAATAAATTCATTATATAAGGAAATAAGTAATATGTAAACTAATAATATAATATAATAAGTATTTAGAAACTAGATATACTTACACACACACACACACACACACATATATATATATATATATATATATTTTTTTTTTTTTACAATTTTATGAAATAATTTTTGGAGGCGGTTACTAGAAAAAAAGAATCTAGATAAACTCAGCTGTCCAAAACCCACTATTGGTCAATCTCTAACTAGCTTGCTGTGCATTACCTGTCTTACAGTTTGAGCTTTGCAACACGACTTGTGTTAAGATGCTGAATTCAAGTTAAAAATAGTCTCTTTTAAAAACAAGTCACAAGACCCCTGCATCCTGTTTTATTACAAAGGCATCCACCAAGATTTTGAAAATGCATAGTTTTGCACAATCCTGCTGCTACTAACGATGAGAAGAAACTCATCACAAAGACTTACTCTGAAAAATCGCAAATTATGTCATCCTCCAAAATGCTGCCCATTAGTGTCGCCCCGACGCAACAAAGTGGGTCATTATCCGAGATCACTGGCTGATCTTACCTGGTCATACTCCAGCGCTCCTGGATAAAGCGGCCAGCCCAAGAAGAGCTCAGCGATGACGCAGCCCAGTGACCACGTGTCTATGGCCTCACAGAAGGGTAAGCCCAGGATGATCTCTGGAGCCCTGGAACACATTATCAGGAAAGGATGAGAATGAATGGAGTGGTTACCTTGACAACAGGCTGTTGATTGAAAAGCAGTGGGAAACTTCATTACGAAAGCTCCAGAGAAGGATGAACAAGCCTTTGTTTGGATTAGCAAAACGCTGCAATATGAATCAAACAAATCATTATGATAATACCAAGATGATTTAAACATCATCTAATATTAAATGTAACATTTAATATGATTTTATGACACAGTAGTTTGGGTTTGAGACACCCATGTAAGACTCATCTCATGCTCACTTAAGATCAAGAGTCATGTTTCACGTCCATATTGATATGATCCTGAGCCTAATGACGCAGCATCCCTGGTCTGATGAAGCATGAGTCTGCTGTTGGACCTGGGCTTTGACGTCAATGGGCCCATACACATCTGCTACCGTGACAACCGGAGAGAAAATGCTGGCTGCCTAGCGACAGATGAGGACGGATCTAAACACCAAATCTGGGTGATGACAGAGGAGGAGTCTGATGACACACTATTAACCCTGGTCACCATTAATAATCAACCACAGAGCAAACTCCTCGGGCACTAAAGCTCTGCTGTATGTCCGAGCTTCACACATGTAGCACCTAAAGGATACACAGTTAAAACAGTAACTGTTGTCAAAGCTATTGATACCAGAATATGTCATGACAGGTCACTAGTAAGCAGCTGTAACTACCAACAGTACCCTACCTGTGTGGTAACAAAAGCCGTTGTGAATAATTCACTAATGGCGTGGCTATGTGATACTGCCTTTTAAATTCAAGGATTTGAAATTAAGTTACAGGTTTTTCTTTATTGCATTTTTTTGTCTACACAATTATGCCGTCTTTAGTCTTCCTAGACAAAGGTGTTACAGCAGCAAATGCTGAGATTCATTTTAAACTGCTCAACCCATTATTTGCACACACAGAATGACGTGTCGTCAAAGAGTCAAACAAACAACAGTGCTGGGATTGTCTACACAGCGCAATGCTAGGTGCATTTGTGCAGCTATCAGTGGAAGGGACAGCTGTACAGTATTTTAAATGCAAAGCGAATAAGAAAAAAATGCAATAATCTTGTAAGGTTTTGGCTGTGAAGCAAAGTTTAATTGTTTACTGTTGGGGGAAAAAAATTAAGTACCTTTCATGTGTATTACTGGAATATCCAAACAACAAGAATGACATTATTATTATTATTATTAATAAACAACAATTATTATTTTTGCTAAATGTATTTAAATAATAATAATAATAAAATTATTTAATTTAATACAGCTAGGCCCAGACAGAATTTACAGGGTTATTTCTTATAAAAACACATATAATAATAGTAATAATTATAATTATTTGACTGAGATTAATATTGTTTTCATTATAATAATGACTAATATTAATATATTTGAAATAAAAATAATTTAATATAGCTAGGCCCAGACAGAATCTGCAAGATTATGTTTATTATAAAATATATTTAAGTAATATATAGCAACAGTAACACATTATTATTAGTGATGGACCGATACCACTTTTTCCAGTACTCGCCCGATACAGATACTTTTAATTTTGGTACTTGCCGATACAGAGTACAGATACCAATATTTTTATTGCATTTGTAAATTTTTTTAAATATTGGGTACAGAAACCAAAATAGTATGTATAATGTTAGTTGGTTAACTTCATTTACCAAATAAATAGTCAAACCAAAATGTATTCAGACAACTTCAACATTTCTCACATTATAGTTTATTCGCTATAGTTTAGAAAATGGTAATAAAATATAACAAGAACGCAGAGTTAAACTGAGTCAGAACAAATTCAGCTTGATAATGTTAGATAACTTTGATAGAAAGGTATGTTATGGATTACAATCAACCAAAAATTAGACAGCTGTTAGTATGACAGTATTTACACAACTATCAATACTTAGTCGGGCAACCCTCTGTTAAGATGGAGTCGTTCTTCAAACATTACAGTAGACATATTTTGGTTTACAAACTGTATTGCTCATCAGTTAGTCACATTAGCACTCGACTAACATATCAACCATTATTATTTTAAGTGTTCACAGTTTAGCAGCTAAACTTTAGCTGTGGGCACGATTCGCTTGCATAAATGTTTTTGTATTTTATGTCATTATTATAAGAACGGACTGGAGCACTATATTATTGTTTTATGCAAAGGTGCTTTGTCAGTAGCGCTCGTTAACTTGCTCAAGGACTCCTCTCTGTGGCAATCACAACAGGCTTGGCCAGCTGACCAATCAGAGCAGAGTAGGGTTATGGAAGGGAGGGGTTTGCTCCGAACTTGCTTGGAATGAATCATTTCGAAATCATTGGCAAATGACTGTAATATTACATGTATATTCTGAGAAAATTACAATGTTTTCTGAACTTAGATGCATTTAAACCTGTTGTAGGGGACTCCAACACATTAGGACACTTTAAAATACCATATGACCTGCTCTTTAAGAACTCTACAGACAGTTGTTGTTTTCACAGAACTACTACCATTTCAAGCACTGCGGTTATTAAAACTGTGACACGAGAGGCTATTTTCTGCCCTGGTAACAGTTTGGCTTAGCTGACAGTACAAACATGAGTATGTTTGGCACAGTGACAAAACAAATGGAGTGCTCTATATTCTGCACAAGATCTTACTGACTAAACCCCAATAAACCTCCAGCATAGCGATGGGCAAACAGACTAAATCCAAAGCCTAACATAAGTTAAACATACTACCATGCTTCGGCTGCACAGAGAAATCCAATAGCAAGGGGCATTGAAGGACAAGAGGGTATTAGGCCAGACCTTAAACGATAACACTGCCAAATTATATTGTAACCGCAATTGGTTTCCACTCAAAAAATGTACTCAGGTTTAAGAATGCTATTTACATCATTGTGGTTTTGCAAATCTTTAAAAAAAAAAAAAAAATTCCCATCAGCCCACAGTCAGCAGGAAGTCGCATTTCAGGTAAAAGAATCAGGGGAAGTTGCAGAAATCAGGTAAAAAAAAAAAAAGATGACATAACACGGCAGGTCTGGACTTCCCAGCTCAAACAAAGAGAGTTACTGTTAATACTATTTAAAGGCAGCAATTGCACCCGCGTTATGTTTGCTTGAGTCCAGGCCAGACTTCAAATGTTCAAGCCTTTTCCCCTGGAGTAAGATTAGATTTCATAGGGCTTATTTCAGTGCAAAGCTCAAGTTGTAAACAGCAGCCAAGAACAGCGTGGATTAAAACAAACGGTGTGATGTTATTCTCATCATTTCTAATTTCACACAACTACATGCATACAAATATTTGATAACATGTTATTAAGTAAATGCTGAGATGGTGATATTAGGGCTGCACGATTATGACAAAAACCATAACTGTCTATAATTCCCTTGAAATTGTAATTGCGATTATCAATTACGATTATCATTGAATGATGTTTATATCATTGTTTGAAGCAACAGCATGCCATTTTTTAGATGAAAATAAGAAAGCTGAAAACACTCTGAACTGAAAAACTTGTATTGCTCTTCTATAGTATAAAGCCTCAAATGTGAACTATACATTGGATTAGTTTCTTCTTTAAATACTTTTTTTTTTAAGTAAAAATAATTATGGTATTATAATGTTATACTAAAACTTACATTAAAACAATGGGAAAACCCTTAAGATAACCTGTAGAAAGAAAAAGCTTAAGCATGCAGAAAATCATAAGTGTACTTTGAACTAGGGCTGCACGATTAATCGAATGCGATTGTCATGCGCATTTTGATAGTAATGCCGGTTCTGTAATCAGCAGGAAATCATCATCATGTGCTTTCAGATGGAGCAGAATTTACTACACAGAGCCGTAGTTCACTGACAAGTTACGCAAAAAA
>NW_015505292.1:469031-470401 GCF_001515645.1 Sinocyclocheilus grahami
TACCATTTCAAGCACTGCGGTTATTAAAACTGTGACACGAGAGGCTATTTTCTGCCCTGGTAACAGTTTGGCTTAGCTGACAGTACAAACATGAGTATGTTTGGCACAGTGACAAAACAAATGGAGTGCTCTATATTCTGCACAAGATCTTACTGACTAAACCCCAATAAACCTCCAGCATAGCGATGGGCAAACAGACTAAATCCAAAGCCTAACATAAGTTAAACATACTACCATGCTTCGGCTGCACAGAGAAATCCAATAGCAAGGGGCATTGAAGGACAAGAGGGTATTAGGCCAGACCTTAAACGATAACACTGCCAAATTATATTGTAACCGCAATTGGTTTCCACTCAAAAAATGTACTCAGGTTTAAGAATGCTATTTACATCATTGTGGTTTTGCAAATCTTTAAAAAAAAAAAAAAAATTCCCAGCAGCCCACAGTCAGCAGGAAGTCGCATTTCAGGTAAAAGAATCAGGGGAAGTTGCAGAAATCAGGTAAAAAAAAAAAAAGATGACATAACACGGCAGGTCTGGACTTCCCAGCTCAAACAAAGAGAGTTACTGTTAATACTATTTAAAGGCAGCAATTGCACCCGCGTTATGTTTGCTTGAGTCCAGGCCAGACTTCAAATGTTCAAGCCTTTTCCCCTGGAGTAAGATTAGATTTCATAGGGCTTATTTCAGTGCAAAGCTCAAGTTGTAAACAGCAGCCAAGAACAGCGTGGATTAAAACAAACGGTGTGATGTTATTCTCATCATTTCTAATTTCACACAACTACATGCATACAAATATTTGATAACATGTTATTAAGTAAATGCTGAGATGGTGATATTAGGGCTGCACGATTATGACAAAAACCATAACTGTCTATAATTCCCTTGAAATTGTAATTGCGATTATCAATTACGATTATCATTGAATGATGTTTATATCATTGTTTGAAGCAACAGCATGCCATTTTTTAGATGAAAATAAGAAAGCTGAAAACACTCTGAACTGAAAAACTTGTATTGCTCTTCTATAGTATAAAGCCTCAAATGTGAACTATACATTGGATTAGTTTCTTCTTTAAATACTTTTTTTTTTAAGTAAAAATAATTATGGTATTATAATGTTATACTAAAACTTACATTAAAACAATGGGAAAACCCTTAAGATAACCTGTAGAAAGAAAAAGCTTAAGCATGCAGAAAATCATAAGTGTACTTTGAACTAGGGCTGCACGATTAATCGAATGCGATTGTCATGCGCATTTTGATAGTAATGCCGGTTCTGTAATCAGCAGGAAATCATCATCATGTGCTTTCAGATGGAGCAGAATTTACTACACAGAGCCGTAGTTCACTGACAAGTTACGCAAAAAA
>NW_015505292.1:470484-471771 GCF_001515645.1 Sinocyclocheilus grahami
TTGATAGCAGAGGAGCGGATCCAGCGAGAGCTTGATGGGGCGGTGCGGAATGAAAAAGTTTTTCAGGAGTCACGGCGCAACTATAACGACATGTGAATAATCCCGCCCACTCTAAAGCGGTACTAAACTGCAGTGAAAACGCAAACCGAGCCGAGCCGTACCGTACTGAGCCGTGCCAAGCAGAGTCGTACCACGCAGTGGAAAAGCGCCATAAGTTAGTAAAATAAAGAGGGCGGCATCGCGGAAAGTTATCAGGAAAGCCCCGTTCGCGTTTAAATCGGATGTATGGACTTCGGATTTGTAAACAAGGAGGGGATGTAAGTAGTAGGGCTGTGCGATATGGACAAAAAAAACCTATCGCGATTTCTTTGATCAATTTTGCGATTTCGATTTTAATCACGATTTTGACACGCACAGACATGCTTTACAGTCATTAATGCATTCAGTGTGAATTTGAAACATATTTCCAAAAGAAAACCAATTAGAGCTTTATCAAAAACCTGTAACATTTCTCTAGAACAGACATAAGGCAAAATAATCACTAAGTAAAGGTGTAACAAAATGTCTCTAGAATAGACATATGGCAGAAAAAAAATCCCGTGTCCAGGGATTTTTTTTCCCATTCATTGGTCATAGAGCTCTTTGTGGAGTTGCCTCAGATGTTGAACTAGATTTGTTGCGCCATGTTCACACGTACTTCGGTGTAGAAGCAGCACGGACTCATTTTGCTTTCGTACAGGACGTGTTTGCAGTCCGCTCCTGATCCGTGGCGATTTACCACAAACACATCATTTATCCATTATTTTGATTTCAAATCCAAACATTGTTTCTGAACATGCTTTTTCAGCATTGTGATTTTCTTTTATCACAGTACAGTATCATAGATCATTCATAGACATATTCACGTTTAAACTCAATAAATATAACTTTAACTACCATCACGAGTGCAATCTATTATTGCCTTGTTTATCTAAAAGTGCACTTGTCCTTGTTTTAAATCTAGCCAAAAAGCCATGTGTTGACTGTTGACTGTGAAACAGTAGACTTCAATTATATGCATTTATGGTGTAATTACTACATTTCCGTGTCAATCCATGTTAATTTTTACCGCAAATAATGCACTGTCACTTTAATTCAGCGCGTGCAGCACAGCAGATATAGATTCCGTGCGGAAACGACTGCAGCATGACTGCTGCAGACGCACTGCTCCTGGAGCGCACTGCCGGACCGCAATCGCGTGCAGTGTGAACGCTCTGATCCGTTAACATGGGCGCGGAAAAAATACGC
>NW_015505292.1:472456-474875 GCF_001515645.1 Sinocyclocheilus grahami
ATTTTATTGCACGATTATGAAATCAAAGAAATCGTTCGCAATAATGACAGCTGTTTGCATAGCTTCTCAGTGAACTACGGCTCTGTGAAGTAAATGCTGCTCCATCTGAAAGCATGTGAAAATACCACATTTAATAACATATTTTACTCCAAATTCACTTCATAACGTCAGTCGAGTGTTTGAAATAAATCCTTCTGTGAGATGATGTGGCTTCTTACACAGAATAAGGTACGCAACATATTTCATAGTATTTAAGCAGTGATAAAGGCATTGCATTATAAATATACTTTATTTAAAAAAAAAAAAAATCTTGCGCCATAAACACAACAGAACCGCTAGATTTAAATCAGCACAGCCAGCGAAGGATCGAACGCAACTGGTTTGAACAAGCGCGCCTTTAACAACCAAAAAGTGGTTGTTTCGTTGTCTGTTGAGGAAATATACAGACGTTCCTCTCATTGATAGCAGAGGAGCGGATCCAGCGAGAGCTTGATGGGGCGGTGCGGAATGAAAAAGTTTTTCAGGAGTCACGGCGCAACTATAACGACATGTGAATAATCCCGCCCACTCTAAAGCGGTACTAAACTGCAGTGAAAACGCAAACCGAGCCGAGCCGTACCGTACTGAGCCGTGCCAAGCAGAGTCGTACCACGCAGTGGAAAAGCGCCATAAGTTAGTAAAATAAAGAGGGCGGCATCGCGGAAAGTTATCAGGAAAGCCCCGTTCGCGTTTAAATCGGATGTATGGACTTCGGATTTGTAAACAAGGAGGGGATGTAAGTAGTAGGGCTGTGCGATATGGACAAAAAAAACCTATCGCGATTTCTTTGATCAATTTTGCGATTTCGATTTTAATCACGATTTTGACACGCACAGACATGCTTTACAGTCATTAATGCATTCAGTGTGAATTTGAAACATATTTCCAAAAGAAAACCAATTAGAGCTTTATCAAAAACCTGTAACATTTCTCTAGAACAGACATAAGGCAAAATAATCACTAAGTAAAGGTGTAACAAAATGTCTCTAGAATAGACATATGGCAGAAAAAAAATCCCGTGTCCAGGGATTTTTTTTCCCATTCATTGGTCATAGAGCTCTTTGTGGAGTTGCCTCAGATGTTGAACTAGATTTGTTGCGCCATGTTCACACGTACTTCGGTGTAGAAGCAGCACGGACTCATTTTGCTTTCGTACAGGACGTGTTTGCAGTCCGCTCCTGATCCGTGGCGATTTACCACAAACACATCATTTATCCATTATTTTGATTTCAAATCCAAACATTGTTTCTGAACATGCTTTTTCAGCATTGTGATTTTCTTTTATCACAGTACAGTATCATAGATCATTCATAGACATATTCACGTTTAAACTCAATAAATATAACTTTAACTACCATCACGAGTGCAATCTATTATTGCCTTGTTTATCTAAAAGTGCACTTGTCCTTGTTTTAAATCTAGCTGACTGTTAAAAACTGTTGACTGTGAAACAGTAGACTTCAATTATATGCATTTATGGTGTAATTACTACATTTCCGTGTCAATCCATGTTAATTTTTACCGCAAATAATGCACTGTCACTTTAATTCAGCGCGTGCAGCACAGCAGATATAGATTCCGTGCGGAAACGACTGCAGCATGACTGCTGCAGACGCACTGCTCCTGGAGCGCACTGCCGGACCGCAATCGCGTGCAGTGTGAACGCTCTGATCCGTTAACATGGGCGCGGAAAAAATACGCACCACAGACGGAGTGTGTGAACCTGCCGTTCGTTACGTTTGTGTGCCCGCCCGGTCTGTTCTGTTCTCGTGCTCCATTTAGACGCGCTGCATTCTGATTGGTTCGGATAGCATGCTGCAGGAGGTCGGGGGCACGGAAAATCGTGCTATAAAGCGATTTAGATGATTTCGATTAATCGCACAGCCCTAGTAAGTAGCACCAAAAATATAGGCTACATATAATAATAATAATAATAACAGTATTAGGACTATACATTATTTTTAAAAAGTCTTACAAAATTACTTTATATTATTTAATAAAATAATAAATAATCATTACAAAGCATTTTCGGTTTCGGTTTTCAGCCAAGTGCATCCAGAATTTTTGGTTTCCGTTTCGGCCCAGAATTTTCATTTCGGTACATCCCTATATGTAAGACTACATGTTTTATTTAATTTAATTTAAATTGAACAGTAATTTACTTTCAAATGCCCCAATTGCTGAAGGGTCTGCACAACTTTTTAGTACAATTTCAAGTTGGGAAAATAGGTCAAAATAGGGTTAATTAAAATATTCATTAACAGCGGCTCACTCTAGGCCTCCGGCTTCCGCTCACTCAAGGTCGCGCGGTGTGTGACGCGGTTTCGTTGTGAAAGCGAAACTACTTTGTTTGGCCTTCCAAAAGAGCACACGACTAGAA
>NW_015505292.1:475231-486635 GCF_001515645.1 Sinocyclocheilus grahami
ACTCACAGACTGCAAGTACGTTTTTTTATATTTAAAGAATTTGCCACAGACATTTCAAACACGAGTTTTTTTGGGCAGTGTAGAGTAGCACTTGTTGTTTGTCATTTCTCCGATCACAAACTCAGACATGGTTTTATGTTTACGTTGAGCGATGCAACGCAACGCGTAAAAAGACAGTATAAATCATTATAATCCATAATTATGTCCCCACTGGATGCAACAAATGCCTAGTTTATAATCGCTCCGGCTGAGACAAGGCATCTTCAATATGGTAAGGGGCATAACATTTCTGTCACACGCTTGAGGTATTCGGCCAATCACAACGCACTGGATAGCTGGCCAATCAGAGCACATGTCGCTTTTCAGACCGATGAGCTTTGTAAAAATCGACACGTTTCAGAAAGGCGGGGCATAGAGGAGAAACAATAATGTACAGTATGTGGAAAATTATGTGTTTTTTGAACCTTAAACCGCATAAACACAATTCAGTACACCAAATACACAAAATAATGTTATTTTTAGCAACCTCATATGACCCCTTAAATTTCAGCGAAAAAAGACAGACTTGACCATGCCAGAAACACACATGGAGCTACTGTTGCAACAGCCATTGATATGGGGTTATTTTGTAAGGAATACAGATATACAGGTATTTTCTTTTCATCTTGCCTCTGAACAATGCATATTAAAGTAGTGTTCATAAGCGCAGCGTTGCTTTGTTTACAGCGATAACCCAGGAAACGCTGTATTATTGCTGTTCATAAGCGTCACCTGCTGTCAGAGAGTGAATCTGCATCTCATTCAGCTCGTCTGCGGTTTCGTTCAGATGTTTTTATGCAGTATAATTTTACAAAACTAAAGTCAGACCATTCTGTTTTTGCTTCAAATTTCGAAATGATACAGTCTAATTTAGATTTAAAACTACTCGCGCTGCATCTGTTTTTGGATCATGATTAAAATCCAGTGGTTGCCTCTAATTTATTTGTGTAACTTGTTTGATTTGGGGTTTGTTTTAAAATTTCAATTTAGTTTTAATTTTAATTTCACAAAAAAGCGCGCAGCAATAGCCTAATAAAATGACACCTTTTCATTTACTGTAATGTCTTCAATCTCATTATGTTAAAAAAAAAAAATCATGAGAAAATCGAATCGTGAAATCAAAATCGTGAATCGAATCGTGAGTTGAGTGAATAGTTACAACTCTAGTAAGATGAAAGCAACAGCAACATGAGAATATTCACCATTACTGCATCAACTTTACCAAAAGTGTTTTCAAAAGGAGGTGTTGTGTATTCACTGTTCTCTGTCATGCAACCTGATTCCACCGATATCATGTTTTAAAGACCAAAAGAAAGACTAAAAGGTGGAATTTCTAATGGTGGGCACATGCTAAAAGGCCATTTTCTGAGTCAGTACGAACCAATAGGTCAGTGTTTGTCAAGCAAAGCCATGCTAAATTTGAACCCGTCCGCCATCAGTTATTTCCTGTGAGGTCGGCGGGATAGGAAGGAGGTGGGTACGGGTCATCTGGTTCAATCTGCAGGCGGAAAGCCTAGAGTGACCGCAGTCTAAAGCAGCTACTGGGACGGCAAGCCCTGACCACGCAATAACCTCTCTGAAGGCCAACGGAGCTCTGCAGCTGTTCAGAAAACAAGCATAGTGCACGTCGTCTAGAGAGCACGATGATCAGGATGGGATTTCAGCCAGGGGATGTTTATAAAAAAAAAACGAAAAAGGCGGCGAAGTGTGTCAGGGGACGTGAGATTAGGGAGATCAGCTGTGTCAAAACCGCTGTCAGCAGTCTCTCAACGCAAACAGGCAGTGTGTGAGGGTGTGGGAGTTTCAGAAATCTGCCCCCAGCTGATCATCCCAGCCTAACCCCAGGGTTTTCAACGTCTTGTGTTGCTCACAAAAGGGGCGAGGACATTAAACTCGCAGTCAACCGCCCAGAGAGAGCTGAATATGAACACATAGCAGATGATCCACACGTGCCTGCCAGGTTAAAGCCTTTCATTAACAGCGGCTTCTGTGAACGGGAATGAGAAGACATGGGTCACTGGGTTTTTTCCCGCCCCTCCTGCTCAGCATCCAGTCAGAGAGCTCTCGGTAAACCAATCCCACCCAAACACAGCTTATCTAATCTCCTACTGCAGAGCAGTTATTCAGACTTCCCCTACAAGTCATCCAAAACTTTTCTGTGAGGGCCACAGGTCCTTTTGCAAAAAGGAACATATATCATGACAGCTTGGGAAATCTGAAAGGAAATTTAGGTTGAGTAACACAACCCGAGCCGTTACGACATCCTGTAGCGTACTGGACTTTTAATAACACGCAAAGTAACACGAAACGCGATTGTTAGCTGCAAATCTGTCAGGTAACACCTCTGACACCCTTTTTTCAGATCTGTTAGACAACACCTACAATTCGTTTGGCAGTTTTAGGAGAACATGTCCTGGAGAAGTACTAGCTACACTTAAAAAAAATAAAATAAAGGTTATTTATTAGCATCCATGGTTCCATTAAGAACCTTTAACATCAACGGTAGTGGTGTAACAACATACAAATGCCACGGATCAGTTCACAACACAGATTTCGAACCATGGTTTGGTTTGGTTCGGTTCGGTTCTGTTTGCTGTGGGAGTAGGGTTCATGGCATGGCACCAGCAATGCAAAAGAACACTAGATTCACTTTTAACTTAATAATAATAATAATAATAATAATAAATAGCTATCTGCTATTTGACTTTAAATATTAGACTTGAAATGACTTTAAAAAATTTTGCTTTATAAAGGGTTACCAAAAAATCTATTAAAATAAAGGGTTACCAAAAAATTTTTTTATAAAATAAAATAATGCCTAAATAATGCAAACAATATTTGATACTAAAATGTAAATACTTGCAGTTCCACAAAAGGCTGTGAGTGGCTGCACAAGCAAACTTGACTGTACTAGTCATGAAGATATAACTTTGTGGACGCATTCTTTCCATTACAACGCACTGAAACATGGCATATTCTTTTACAGTTGTTTTCTCATTATAATTTTATGTAGCCTATATGACATTAGTTATGCAGATGTTGCCCTTAATGGTACCTTCCTTTTCAAAGTGATTCAAGCAATTCAAAACCATCACGGTCTTATGTGTTTGAAGTGTCTTAGCAGGGGGCAGGGTAGGCCAAGAGAGTACCGTGGTACGTACCGTGAGTGGTGTATCACGGTGTTTCGGATCGGATTGAATATAGTTACACCCCTAATCAACGGAACCTTTTGTTTGCACAAAAGGTCCTTTATAGTGGGAAAAAAAATTCATTTATTAAAATGTCCTTTACACCATTCTTTTAAGAACCATTTACTGTAAGGTTCTTTGGGGAATCCAAAATGGTTCTTCTAAGGCATCACTGTGAAAACCCCCTTTTGGAACATTCATTTTTATGAGTACATTAGGGTTTTTTTTTTTTTTGGGTGAAGGACTGGCTAGCACTAAAACAATTCCCTTAATTCCCATATCCAACCATAACACAGTCATGTGTTGCAAAACATCCAGACAAGCTAATGTTTTTCTCCGGCTAACGCCCAAAGGGTACAACATACCACTCATAGCTAAAGCCTGGCTCCTGCACCACCCCTTAGTTCTAGAAGCAGAGCGTACAATTAGTACACATTGGCTAGAAAATCACATTCTGTTTGACCTTGTAACCAGGGCTATTCCAGAACAAAGTTTAGGGTTCATAGCACCAACCAAACCATTTTTTATTGGAAGCTAATCATTCCTGAGGTCACAGCAAAAAAAAAAAAGGGTTTAGGTCAGGGTTCCTCAAATCTTGCCCTGGAGGGCCAATGCGCTGCAGAGTTTAGCTCCAACCCTGATCAAACTCACCTACCTGTGATTTTGTAATGATCCTGAAGACATTGATTAGCATGCTCAGGTGTGTTTGATTAGGGTTAGAGCTAAACTCTGCAGGAAAGTGGATCTCGTGGGCCAGATTTGAGGATCCCTGGTTTAGGTTATGAAAACGGTTGAAATGTGAAGCTAAAACAAGAGGACACAGCAGATCTTTAAGCACATCTGGCTTAAAATATAAATTAAAAAATAACTAAATTACTTGTTCTTAAAAATATATACAAGTTTAAGAACAGTAGAATGTATGTGTGTTTGTGTATATATGGTTTTATTTTAACGTGTACTAAAATCACTGCAACTGAAATAATATAACTATTTAGACATGTAAAAAATGAAAACAGAAAATATAAAAATAAAAATGTAAACAAAATATTAATAAAGCTATAACAGCAGGGGCTAAATATCACGTTAATGGGGTCGTTTTTCAACCCGCGGACATGAAAAACAACCCGCGGCAACAGTGTTAAAGCAGCCCAATTCCACGGGAAAACTGTGGACTTGGCAACACTGGAAGAGGATAGCTTTCGGATAGTGCATCAAGAACCGGGTTGACCGGGTACTCGGTACCACCGGTACTTAAAAAAAGTACAGAAATGCCGGGTCTTTTGACAACAATACCTACACTTATTAACTTTTATTTGTTTCCCACTAAATAATGTTGTTTCACTAAATGTTTAGTTTAATGTTTTTATAAAATTATTGTGCACACATGATTTTTCTAGAATAACTTTTGCAGCTGAATTATCCACTAACCTAGTTTTATAATAGTATTTTTTGTCATATTTTATGATTATATATTTTTTCATTTGTTATTTTTCATTAAAATTAAGTTGTCTATATTTAGCAGATTGTGTTTAGCACACACAAGAGTGATGATCAGGTCAAGCCACAAAAGTACAGAAATTCTACATTGATTTAAAAAAAAAATTGGATCGGAATTGGCCGATACTCAGAATTTTTGGTATCGGATCGGTTCTGAAAAAATGGTATCGTTGCATCTCTAATTGATTCAGGTAGACCAACCGATAATGTTGCCAGGTAAACAAATCAAGTTCTTTAAAAAAACAAAACAAAAAAATTAAGCTTGTTTTTTTTTTTTCCAAGCTCTTCAGAGACGAAAGTGTTGTTTGCATGGATAATGCAAACAACTATTATGAGGCAGAGGCACCAGAGCAATAAACAAAGCCTTTTCAACGCTGCATCATTTTAGCTCCCGCCGGAAATGCTAAGAAACGCAGACAGTCTGCCCGGCTTCAATGGAATCAATGTGCATTAGACAGAGCTGAATATAATCCTCCATAAAGGCATGATGATCTCAGGAAGCAACATCATGAACAGCTATATTATTAGGTATTGATTTGGTTTAGATGTTCTTGAGAAGACCGAGTTAAGGAATGAAGCTACATTAAAGGCTTCTAACTGCTTAATGTCTAATGATGTGGCTGAGAATCTGTAGTTTTTTTTTTTTACTCTGTCCTGATTCTGGGGCAATTTTAACATGGTGTTAAACAGAGAGTGCTGCACTCTGATTGGTAGTTGAAAGCGAATTCAAATTAATACATTTTCAATGAGAATGTGTAACGAACCCTGTTTGTAGAATTTTCCAAATCCACTTAACTTTGTGGAATCCTGTAGGCACAGATTCAGTGTGTTCTTTTAGTTTACTCCTAAAGACAAAAACAGCCTTTCATGCGAAGGTTTTCAGTAGGACTGGATCTAAAAGTGACTAAGGTGATATGAGACTCTGCAATCACTCACATAAACTCTTGATGCCATAAGCCCTGAAGTTTGGGAAGCAAGCCAGGAGCTTCTACAGATGAAATGGGAACCTTATACCAGATGGCATGTAAAACAGACTCCAGGTTCTAAGGAAGGTATAAGGCTTCACACCTGTAACCTACCCTGTCCCAATTCAAAATGTCGAACAGCAATGGTAAGCTGTTACAGGAAGGGGCGTGTGATCAGGTTTCATCCTCAAGCGGATGATATACAGACCATGACACATCAAGATGATCTGACAAATGGATCAAAGCGCACAAACTGATTCCAGGCTCTTAAAACACAGCTGGCAACCACCACACATAAACCTTGTCGGTCTGATTTCAATTTCGATTTGCCGCTGACCTAATTGCAACCAGCAATGGACAATTTGCATGACGCATCACTATGTGCACACAGCAAAATTGATCCTACATGCATCTTGGTGCATTGAGTTTGAAACAACGATCAAGCCATTCTAGACCGAACTACCTTCAAAAGTCTCTAGGGATGCAAAATGTATCAGTACCTTCGTGTTTACTGGCTGATTTTAGAGATGTTTTAAATTATAATGACCGATACTGGATCTTTGATTAACTTTGACATCATTCAGCATTCACAAAAAAAAAAAAAATAATAATAATAATAATTTATTGACACTGTTAAAATGGTTAAAATGTAATCTTTGGCAAAAATCCATTATTCATATTGTAAATGATGATATCCTAAATTGACTTGTAACATTTAAAACAAGCCTTTATTTTTAGCTATAATTTAAACAAAAAGGAATTAATAAAAAAAATAACTAAATTAATTAGGGCTGTCGCGATTCGTCGATTTTACTCGACTATTCGATTTTTTTAAATCCTCGACTTCATTTTGCTCACGTCGACTAACTAGCAAAATACGGAAACGGAAGTGGCGCATTTCATGGACGAGAATCCATAAAACACATTATTAGACTGTTTCCCAAGGCTGCATGATATATTAAACCCATTTAAAAATCATAATTAAGCATAATTGTGAATTCCCAAACGCTACGATTTAATTAAATAATTATATGCGATGCAGTTCTAATACAGTATATGCGCTTTAATTATTTACATGAGTGTAGGTTAAGTACGTGCGTCACACAGCGGCTCCATTCACAGTAGTTCCACAGGAACGGTTATCATTTACATGTGGTGCATCTCAAACTCCATCTCTGCATGTTGTTGTGAGTTTGGGTTTATTATAACGTTCATCTGGGAACGCAACGTGCGCCATTTCATCAGATTTGTAAGGTAAATAATTTATAAATCTACTTTATAAATAAAACTCAGGAGAATACATCGCGGTTTCAAAATAAAAGCTCAAACCCTCACTCTGAGTTTACACATTTTGATGTCCACATTCTTTTAATTACAGTGGCTATAGCATTTCTGTCCTAAAGAAATGGCAAAATATTAAATATTAAGTGGACATTTTAATTAAATGGTGCTTGGACATTAAACAAATATTAGATCGCACAGCAATGTGTAAAAATAATCAGGCCGTTGGCGCCCTCTGCAGGCCTTTGTTGTAATGCGTAATGTACATTAGCTCTATTGTTTATAATACATTATGTATTTTAACAGTTTTGTTCAATAAAACCATATGGTTTCTTGCTTTTTATACTTTATTTGAACTAATTATTATTGCCTCATTGCTATTATATATGTATTTAAGCAATTTTAAAGGCTATTGTTCACTTACAACTATTTTTATTATCACAAAAAAAAAGAATTATAATTATAGGAAGCATTTCCAATTAATTGATTTTATTTTTCTTTTAAGTTTTTTTTTTTTCCAGAAATACTGCACATTTACATTTTTCTCCTAAATAAATTCTGGTAAATAACATTTCTGGTAAATACTCCTTTAAAAAGTGTTTTTTTGATTATAATTTGAATATTAGTAGACTTTAACACGTGGATATGCTGTCATTCTTACACTATAATTCTGAACTTTGATTTCAGTGATTTGGACTGAGATGGACACTTGCTTCTTGCACTCTATGTTGCACTTTACTTTTGCTTTAAAAAAAAGGATTTCATAGAAATTTGGATTTCATTTGGTTTAATAAAACATAGTTTAATAAAATATTCTTAAGATAAATTGTTGATTTTTTGTGGGAAATTAATCGTTAAGATGAATCGATTAATCAATAAATTAGTCGATAGATTAATCAAAATAAAAAGTCGTTAGTGGCAGCCCTAAAATTAATATTGGTGCATCTCCCCAAAAAGAAAATGAGAAAAAGATATTAGAATTAAAAAAAAAAGAAAAGAAAAGAAAAAACACTCTAAAGTGATGCTATTGGCAGCGCTTGCTATGTGGCTATGCTAATGTCAGTCATGTTAAAGTGTCAAGATCAGACCATCAAGCTCTCTAAAAGTGACTACACAACCTGAATGAACACCCAGGATGAAAACCCGGTGTCTCTATTCATGACAGACACATCAGGGTTTAGTAACTTCCATCTGGTCGGAGGTCAAAGAGCATTTCGAAACCTAGTAAACAAAGCATGACCGAACAGTTTGCAATGCATGAATGCTGCATCAAAGGGCCTGGGATACACAAACAACTGGATGTGTGCTCTCTTTCCAAGTGCACCATACCACCAAACCCTTCAGGTTGCTCATTAGTCCAGGAATCTGGCCAATTAGATCTTCTTCAACTGAAGCAAGAGCAAGTCCGCTCCAAATGGGGGCCAGGCATTCATGCGATCTAAAACACACCGACAGAAAGCAGATGTTCATACTTGCGGTCATTCCTCAGGCCACAGATGAACATGGGTCTCGGTCAAGATTTATAACATATAGGGATGCATGAAGACCATAGACTTAGGGGAAAAATAATCACAACTGCAGCTGCTAGTGATGATACATTGGCCCACTTATGCTTTTAGATGCTGTGCAGGAGGTTGCACTTAGTTGTGCATTATTTGCGAACCATTAGTCTTGTTTACTGTGAGGCTTCAAGCAAGCTAAGTGGGAAAACGTGCAAAAAAAAGTGATGGCATAAGAATAAATGGTTGACATTGGGCAAAGTCAAAGTCTCAATTTTGAAAGCACTTTAGCTGAATGATTCACTCCACATCTCCCTGAAGCAAAAACAGATTTATTAAAGCAGAGGAGAGGCCAGTGTGTAAGGACTTTAAACTGTATGGAAAAAAAGAAAAAAAGAAAAACAGAAGTGTTGCATAAAGCTTATTATGGGCTGGTGGCAAAACCTGTCATTTGGTTTCAATGGGTGTGCCTGCACAGATATGATAGTGCCTGCATTTTAAAATAAGGCCAATGTCTTTCACACTTCTCTAGGTATGAAATAAACTGCTAAAATGCACAATACAGGATATGAAAAACCACGAAAACAGCTAAAATTAGGCACAGCTACCGTTTTGTTTATCTTGAGGACGAAAAAAAAACTGAAGGCAGCAAATCCGGGAAAAACAAGTTGACATTTTCAGGCAGTACCAAACATTTTCCCTTTGCACATAAACACACGCAACAAATTATCATTCCAAAATTATGCAAATTCAGCAAAGCCAAGGACCCAGAAACCGCATGGAGGGACTCTCTCACCTGCCCAACTTTAGGTTTTATAATGCAGGAATCTGAGTACAGACCGCTGGTTATTTGAACAGCACACACAATCCATTGAGGCCAGCCAGACTTGGGTCCCGTCACTCTGCCTTCTGTTAAATGCAAGCGGATTGTTATGCAACTGCCCTGTGTATATCGGTTTTCCAGGGTTTTAACACTGTTTCCAATGTTCTGATACCATTATCCTTCTGGTGGTTAAACTGCCCGTTTCAAAACCCAGAGCTAAATGGGGAAACCTGGAGCTGATCTGAGCACAATCAATTTTGCAAAACTACAAATTTATTCCTGTCACTTAAAGGGACTTCATCAACTGTACTGGGTCTCTTAAAAGCAATCTCCCACAATCTGTGAGAGAAATTAATTTAGACATGGAAAGTAGGGCTGGGTATCGATTCAGATGATTCGCAAGCTCTCGATTAAATTCTTAATTTTTTGATTAAATTCAGTGAATATAGTTTTAATACAAATGCTATTGATATTTAAAAAAAAATTAACAGTAAACATCAGTAGGGCTGTAGCTATCGATTATTTTAGTAATAGAGTATTCTACAGATTATTCCATCGATTGAGTAATCGGATAAATAGCTATTTTTTTATTAAATAGCAATACTAAATATACAAGAGATAATAAGATAGATCTCTTAAAATAAACAATAATTTGTTTTCTTTTTAGAAAAATAAAAAAATTTATTGCTGAAATTGCATACATTAATAACCGTGAAAACTAAACCCATTTAATGCATTTAATTGCCAAATTACATTCAAAATGCAAATACAAATATATCAATAAAAAAATAAAATGTATAAATAAATAAAAATCAATTTCGCATTACTTTAAAAAAGTTAAACAGTACAAACTAAAACTAAGGCATAAATCAAAATAATAGTAATAATAATAATAATACCAAAACATTGCATTTATGTCGTGCAACTTAACTTTCAAGTTTCAGCCTAACTAAAGCTCAAGCATGACATAACTTAATTTAAAAACTCTCTTAAATATCCCTATTCGTACTGGTGTGTGTGTGTCTGTAAAACTTGTTTTCGATATCCTTCATATTCTGTGTGCGGGTCAGTTCACAGCAGTGATAGAAATTAATCTGTTCCAATAAGTTTAAATTGATTTTTACATTTTATGGGCATTTTTACCTTTATAAAGCCTTTTTTTTCCTAAAAGTGTGCATCATCTTTTGAGTCAAATTCTTACATTTAATCAGTCAATTAGAATAAAAGACATTTGGGCTGTAACCAAACAAATGATATCAGTATCAAAATTCATCTTTGCAATGCAGAGGAAACACAGAAGCTGCATGGGATGCATTTCCCATACAGAGGGACATGAATGCATTTAACCTGCAGTTACAAACGCATAAATAATATTTTGTTATTTTAAACAAAACATTGAATACTGATATTTAAAATTATTTTAAAAATGAAAATATACTTATATACTTACATATGATGCGATTTAAAATTGTCCTTTCTCTTTAAAGTGTTACAAGCTCTTGGTGCATAAAGAAGATCTGTAAAGTTGCAAAGACTAAAGTCTCAAATCCAAAGAGATCACTCTAGCCCGCCGTGTGTTTCGTTGTGAAAGCGAAACTACTTTTTTGGCCTTCCAAAAGAGGACACGACTAGAAATCAATGGTTAAGTTGTATTTACAACACTGTTCCAGAACACTTCAACCCTAATATTCCGATGTGTCCAGCGCATTTAATGGAGGACTGTTTCCTGAATCTGGTAGAGTAGACTACCATGCCTGACTCACAGACTGCAAGTACGTTTTTTATATTTAAAGAATTTGCCACTGACGATTCAAATGCGATTTTTGAGCAGTGTAGAGTAGCGTTTGTAGTTTGTAATTTCTCCGATCACAAATACAGACATGGTTTTATGTATACGCGGCATGATGCAATGCAACGCGTAAAAAGACAGTATAAGTCATTATAATCCGTAATTATGTCCCCACTGGATGCAACAAATGCCTAGTTTATAATGGGTTTTAATGTTTTTGTCTTGTCGCTCCGGCCGGGACACGGCATCACAATATGGTAAGGGGCGTAACATTTCCGTCACACACGATGTATTCGGCCAATCACAATGCACTGGATAGCCGG
>NW_015505292.1:486949-516030 GCF_001515645.1 Sinocyclocheilus grahami
GCGGTTTCAAAATAAAAGCTCAAACCCTCACTCTGAGTTTACACATTTTGATGTCCACATTCTTTTAATTACAGTGGCTATAGCATTTCTGTCCTAAAGAAATGGCAAAATATTAAATATTAAGTGGACATTTTAATTAAATGGTGCTTGGACATTAAACAAATATTAGATCGCACAGCAATGTGTAAAAATAATCAGGCCGTTGGCGCCCTCTGCAGGCCTTTGTTGTAATGCGTAATGTACATTAGCTCTATTGTTTATAATACATTATGTATTTTAACAGTTTTGTTCAATAAAACCATATGGTTTCTTGCTTTTTATACTTTATTTGAACTAATTATTATTGCCTCATTGCTATTATATATGTATTTAAGCAATTTTAAAGGCTATTGTTCACTTACAACTATTTTTATTATCACAAAAAAAAAGAATTATAATTATAGGAAGCATTTCCAATTAATTGATTTTATTTTTCTTTTAAGTTTTTTTTTTTTCCAGAAATACTGCACATTTACATTTTTCTCCTAAATAAATTCTGGTAAATAACATTTCTGGTAAATACTCCTTTAAAAAGTGTTTTTTTGATTATAATTTGAATATTAGTAGACTTTAACACGTGGATATGCTGTCATTCTTACACTATAATTCTGAACTTTGATTTCAGTGATTTGGACTGAGATGGACACTTGCTTCTTGCACTCTATGTTGCACTTTACTTTTGCTTTAAAAAAAAGGATTTCATAGAAATTTGGATTTCATTTGGTTTAATAAAACATAGTTTAATAAAATATTCTTAAGATAAATTGTTGATTTTTTGTGGGAAATTAATCGTTAAGATGAATCGATTAATCAATAAATTAGTCGATAGATTAATCAAAATAAAAAGTCGTTAGTGGCAGCCCTAAAATTAATATTGGTGCATCTCCCCAAAAAGAAAATGAGAAAAAGATATTAGAATTAAAAAAAAAAGAAAAGAAAAGAAAAAACACTCTAAAGTGATGCTATTGGCAGCGCTTGCTATGTGGCTATGCTAATGTCAGTCATGTTAAAGTGTCAAGATCAGACCATCAAGCTCTCTAAAAGTGACTACACAACCTGAATGAACACCCAGGATGAAAACCCGGTGTCTCTATTCATGACAGACACATCAGGGTTTAGTAACTTCCATCTGGTCGGAGGTCAAAGAGCATTTCGAAACCTAGTAAACAAAGCATGACCGAACAGTTTGCAATGCATGAATGCTGCATCAAAGGGCCTGGGATACACAAACAACTGGATGTGTGCTCTCTTTCCAAGTGCACCATACCACCAAACCCTTCAGGTTGCTCATTAGTCCAGGAATCTGGCCAATTAGATCTTCTTCAACTGAAGCAAGAGCAAGTCCGCTCCAAATGGGGGCCAGGCATTCATGCGATCTAAAACACACCGACAGAAAGCAGATGTTCATACTTGCGGTCATTCCTCAGGCCACAGATGAACATGGGTCTCGGTCAAGATTTATAACATATAGGGATGCATGAAGACCATAGACTTAGGGGAAAAATAATCACAACTGCAGCTGCTAGTGATGATACATTGGCCCACTTATGCTTTTAGATGCTGTGCAGGAGGTTGCACTTAGTTGTGCATTATTTGCGAACCATTAGTCTTGTTTACTGTGAGGCTTCAAGCAAGCTAAGTGGGAAAACGTGCAAAAAAAAGTGATGGCATAAGAATAAATGGTTGACATTGGGCAAAGTCAAAGTCTCAATTTTGAAAGCACTTTAGCTGAATGATTCACTCCACATCTCCCTGAAGCAAAAACAGATTTATTAAAGCAGAGGAGAGGCCAGTGTGTAAGGACTTTAAACTGTATGGAAAAAAAGAAAAAAAGAAAAACAGAAGTGTTGCATAAAGCTTATTATGGGCTGGTGGCAAAACCTGTCATTTGGTTTCAATGGGTGTGCCTGCACAGATATGATAGTGCCTGCATTTTAAAATAAGGCCAATGTCTTTCACACTTCTCTAGGTATGAAATAAACTGCTAAAATGCACAATACAGGATATGAAAAACCACGAAAACAGCTAAAATTAGGCACAGCTACCGTTTTGTTTATCTTGAGGACGAAAAAAAAACTGAAGGCAGCAAATCCGGGAAAAACAAGTTGACATTTTCAGGCAGTACCAAACATTTTCCCTTTGCACATAAACACACGCAACAAATTATCATTCCAAAATTATGCAAATTCAGCAAAGCCAAGGACCCAGAAACCGCATGGAGGGACTCTCTCACCTGCCCAACTTTAGGTTTTATAATGCAGGAATCTGAGTACAGACCGCTGGTTATTTGAACAGCACACACAATCCATTGAGGCCAGCCAGACTTGGGTCCCGTCACTCTGCCTTCTGTTAAATGCAAGCGGATTGTTATGCAACTGCCCTGTGTATATCGGTTTTCCAGGGTTTTAACACTGTTTCCAATGTTCTGATACCATTATCCTTCTGGTGGTTAAACTGCCCGTTTCAAAACCCAGAGCTAAATGGGGAAACCTGGAGCTGATCTGAGCACAATCAATTTTGCAAAACTACAAATTTATTCCTGTCACTTAAAGGGACTTCATCAACTGTACTGGGTCTCTTAAAAGCAATCTCCCACAATCTGTGAGAGAAATTAATTTAGACATGGAAAGTAGGGCTGGGTATCGATTCAGATGATTCGCAAGCTCTCGATTAAATTCTTAATTTTTTGATTAAATTCAGTGAATATAGTTTTAATACAAATGCTATTGATATTTAAAAAAAAATTAACAGTAAACATCAGTAGGGCTGTAGCTATCGATTATTTTAGTAATAGAGTATTCTACAGATTATTCCATCGATTGAGTAATCGGATAAATAGCTATTTTTTTATTAAATAGCAATACTAAATATAAATAAGATAGTAAGATAGATCTCTTAAAATAAACAATAATTTGTTTTCTTTTTAGAAAAATAAAAAAATTTATTGCTGAACATTAATAACCCATTTAATGCATTTAATTGCCAAATTACATTCAAAATGCAAATACAAATATATCAATAAAAAAATAAAATGTATAAATAAATAAAAATCAATTTCGCATTACTTTAAAAAAGTTAAACAGTACAAACTAAAACTAAGGCATAAATCAAAATAATAGTAATAATAATAATAATACCAAAACATTGCATTTATGTCGTGCAACTTAACTTTCAAGTTTCAGCCTAACTAAAGCTCAAGCATGACATAACTTAATTTAAAAACTCTCTTAAATATCCCTATTCGTACTGGTGTGTGTGTGTCTGTAAAACTTGTTTTCGATATCCTTCATATTCTGTGTGCGGGTCAGTTCACAGCAGTGATAGAAATTAATCTGTTCCAATAAGTTTAAATTGATTTTTACATTTTATGGGCATTTTTACCTTTATAAAGCCTTTTTTTTCCTAAAAGTGTGCATCATCTTTTGAGTCAAATTCTTACATTTAATCAGTCAATTAGAATAAAAGACATTTGGGCTGTAACCAAACAAATGATATCAGTATCAAAATTCATCTTTGCAATGCAGAGGAAACACAGAAGCTGCATGGGATGCATTTCCCATACAGAGGGACATGAATGCATTTAACCTGCAGTTACAAACGCATAAATAATATTTTGTTATTTTAAACAAAACATTGAATACTGATATTTAAAATTATTTTAAAAATGAAAATATACTTATATACTTACATATGATGCGATTTAAAATTTTCCTTTCTCTTTAAAGTGTTACAAGCTCTTGGTGCATAAAGAAGATCTGTAAAGTTGCAAAGACTAAAGTCTCAAATCCAAAGAGATCACTCTAGCCCGCCGTGTGTTTCGTTGTGAAAGCGAAACTACTTTTTTGGCCTTCCAAAAGAGGACACGACTAGAAATCAATGGTTAAGTTGTATTTACAACACTGTTCCAGAACACTTCAACCCTAATATTCCGATGTGTCCAGCGCATTTAATGGAGGACTGTTTCCTGAATCTGGTAGAGTAGACTACCATGCCTGACTCACAGACTGCAAGTACGTTTTTTATATTTAAAGAATTTGCCACTGACGATTCAAATGCGATTTTTGAGCAGTGTAGAGTAGCGTTTGTAGTTTGTAATTTCTCCGATCACAAATACAGACATGGTTTTATGTATACGCGGCATGATGCAATGCAACGCGTAAAAAGACAGTATAAGTCATTATAATCCGTAATTATGTCCCCACTGGATGCAACAAATGCCTAGTTTATAATGGGTTTTAATGTTTTTGTCTTGTCGCTCCGGCCGGGACACGGCATCACAATATGGTAAGGGGCGTAACATTTCCGTCACACACGATGTATTCGGCCAATCACAATGCACTGGATAGCCGGTCAATCAGAGCACACCTTGCTTTTTAGACCGATGAGCTTTGTAAAAATCTATGCATTTCAGAAAGGCGGGGCATAGAGGAGAAACAATAATGTACAGTATGTGGAAAATAATTAGTTTTTTTAACCTTAAACCGCATAAACATTTCATTACACCAAATACACAAAATAATGTTCTTTTTAGCAACATCATATGACCCCTTTAAATGTGAAATTAAAACCACCAGCAGGTGGCAGCAAGTCACTGTTAAGAAGTGAGTCATTGCGATTGAATCGAATCATTTAAACGGTTGATTCATTCAGGAACGAAACACCGTCATGTCGCACAGAGACGCAAAACAGCTCTGTGGCTGTGTTTGGAATTTTTATGTTGGCAAAATGAAGCAAAAACAGGCAATATAGTGTCTAAAACATAAGTCTCATAATATTACCTTCTTGTTTGTTGAGCTGTTGAATAAAATCACATTTGTAATCATGCTGATTTTAGAGGTGAAAACTGGCACTCTTCATGTGATATTGACTAACTTTCTGTGGTATTTTTATGCACAATGGTGTTTAGTCTTTCAAAAAACATAGATAACGTAGGGACATTATAACTAGCCACCATATTGATTTACGGTCTTAAATCTGTCCAGCGCTTTTATTTTTATTTTTTTTAAAGTCTGGTCCCTGTTTTTATACAGTCTATGGTCTGGTCCAGAGTTTATCGGGTTGTGCGTCAGTAATAATGATCCGTGGGGAAACACGGTGTTCCGTGTGTAGTTACAGTAAATGGACTAAACGAAGCATTTGCCTCGATTTTTTGTATTTGAGGAATCG
This sequence comes from Sinocyclocheilus grahami, assembly GCF_001515645.1. NCBI lineage: Eukaryota > Metazoa > Chordata > Actinopteri > Cypriniformes > Cyprinidae > Sinocyclocheilus > Sinocyclocheilus grahami. Next base: position 492,155 of record NW_015505292.1, read on the forward strand.
TTTCAGCCCTAAACATCAGTTTACAAATGGAGAATTAATAAAAAGACATTAAGAACCACATGCCTGTATTTTAAACCTATTCTTTTTTTTTGTATAGGGTCCTTTTTTAAACAATAATAGGGCCCTATAAAATGTTCTTAATTTTTCCGGTAATCAGATGAAGGCATAAAACATTAATTTAATTGATCCTAATCAAATGAAAATTAAATCCTTTTATTTTTTAGCAAACAAAGTGCTGCACAACAGAGGTTTACTGTTAAAATTAAAAAGAAAACAGATGTGATTATTCCTTTAAAAATAAAGATTTATTAATATTTATTAGCAGTAGTAGCATTGAGTCTTAAGACTGCTAAATAGTAATATATTCTGACAGTTTCTTAACGTTAAACTAAACTTTTATTTTGACGGGTTGCCGTGAAGAACTTGCAGCTGCTGTGTATGTAATATGACGGTAGTTTTCTCAAATGAAACGGTAAAATGCTAATGAACTGACTCTCAGAGCAGCTGGAGATGACATTCGTGTTCATATCATCATATAGTGAGACGGCAGAAGCTGAAAACACCGCGAGCGTCATCCGCGCTTTAGTATGTGTATAGTAAACAAAACAGTGTGCCACGCCATCCCCCACTCATTCATTGTGGAAATCATGGCACCTTATGCGTGATATCAAATGCTTCCGCAAATTTATAGTATTACTATAGCATTTCACCCAAGCATTGTCAATCACGCATATGGCCATGATAAGTACTGAATGAATAACAGGCTTTCTGTTGAAACATCGCGCAAGGTAAATAAGGGTGACATCTAGTCGAGAAGACTAATGATAAGATTCACGTTAATCAGATTTTGTTTTAAATGTGTGCTGAAATAAATACCGGAAAAGATCGATTTGCGGCTTTTGAGAATCGATATTGAATCGGCGCCATTTTAAAAAACGATTAATCGAAAAATTTATTTTTTTGCCCAGCCCTAATGGAAAGGATGTACTTTTAAGCAGCTGCTATTGGATACTTCCAACTACTTTTGAGTTGAGAAGAAACAATCCTATGATTCAGCCAAACGAAGGCAGTACGTGTGTCAAGGAAACAACATGATGAGTCACTTCAGGAGGCCACAACAAAATCCATGCCGCCTAATGACCCTTTCCTGTAGCAACTTGAAACTGAAGCAGGTACCTCACTTTACATGGAACCCAACACACACTGACCTAAGTACCTCAGTGATTTATTAATGGGCCACAGTGGTTATTTTAACAAAGGGCCACTAGAACATTACCAGACTTACAACTAGGGATACCGCTATTACTACATGATATTTTTTTCTGCAACATTATCCAATTTGCCGATTTCCAATTTGACCAATTCAAAACTGAACTTATCAGTTTCAGACAAAATAGTTTTGGAGGGTCAAAACAGTGACTTTAAATAAGCACTTCTCAGATTATGCTTTTTTCCTGCTTATTTCATGCACAATGTGGATAAGCTACAACATGTAAACATGTCAAGAGCATGGATGCACTTTGCTAGCAAAAATGTCGATAGATTGCCAAATTTATTTGGCTGAAATCAGTGATGGCGCTACACCGGGGCTAGGGGGGGCTATAGCCCCGTCAGAATTTTGAATAGCCCCGGTTTACTCACGTCATCAATATAATTTATTTTCTTAGCCCCCCCCTAGCACTGGTAGAGAAAAAATTCTGGCGCCGTGCCTGGCTGAAATATCGAGAGGCAGCTTTTTGCAAAGAACTTTAATTTATCAACAGCATACAGAAGCATACCCAAATATACAAATTTAATTACCAAAGGTTTTTGGTTTCAGTTTTCGGCTAAATGAAGTTGAGACAGTCTGATCAAAGACTAAACTTTGACAAGGTTCCACTCAAAATATCACTCTTCTATTAGCCTAATACAAATGAGAAAATGTTTGACACAAACATACAGACACCAGTTCTACAACAGTGTGAAATATAAAAACAGCTGCACAACACCTGCAAAATTTCACTTCCTGGCACATGGGTGCGTGCTCAGCGCAGCCTGCTTGAAGTACGAAAAATAAATACTTGTCATGACAACCTCACATACCACAGTGAGTCCATGAACACAACAAGATCCACCCAAAATTTAGCTGAGCCAGATCTGTACTGGGAACAAGCTATGGATTCTTATGGCATCGATCATGCCGACAGAAACCGGGGACAAATGGAAATCAGAAGCACACAATGCCCTTTTCCCCCACTTTGGGATGCAAACATGTTCTGAACGCTACAGATATAGGCCACAATGTGGGGCTTTTATCAAAAAGCAATCACAGCAATATCTGACATGCAAAGACAGCAATATATAAGAGTATTTTGATGAAAGTTTGATTAAATAATTAACAATTAGGTTTAACAAAATTCTTGAACACTAATTCAGTTATCCATAAGCACTTGTTTGTTTATAGAACAAAATATGCACTTTATAAAACTAAAGCACAACAAATAGAAGGGGAAGATGTTAAATTAACACTTTATATTACAATGATAATGTTAAAAAAAAAACATTACTTGTGACTAATTAATTACAATAGCAAACAAAGCACAATTACAAACCACTCAAAATAATTGTACATGTTGTTTGTTAAAATTACTCAGTACTTATGTAATGTAAAGAGTCATGAACAAAATCCCAGAAAAAAAGAACAAGCGAGAGTGAATGATGATTCATAACCTTCTATAAAAACATCTGTTATCACTTCTTTTGAGTGCAAAGACAGCATTACCAACAGACACGTTCCTCAGTTCATCTCATTCCCATGCAAAGCAACACATTCACATGTGCCACCTGCATGGGCTGCGAGTTCATGCAGTTGCAGGCATCAAACTGTGGCAGTGCCAAAGTACAAAGAGTTCAAATGCCCTATTTAAACTAGCGCCTAGCTCCTCTTTATCTTGTTCTTTAGCTTCCCCACAAACCGTTTACAGAGACAGCCTGTACTCTGCACCGCAATGTCACATTACGTTCAAAACCTATTTTGTATGCCTTTCAGTGGCACAAACGTCTTAAAGGGACAGTTCACCTTTTGTTCACCGTTATGCTCCAAACCTGAACTATTTTCTTATTTTACATGTTTTGAAAAGTGTTTTTGTCCTCACAGTGAAAGTTATTGAGTTTAATGTTGTTTTGGACCCCACTAACAGACAAAAAAAATCTGAAAAAATCTTCAAAATACATATTCTACCATTCAAGAGTTTGTGGTCTGTAAGATTTATTCTATTTAATAATTTAAAAAAAAGTTTATTTAATGGAAAAATACAGTAAAAACAATCATTTAATGTCATAAGTATTACCATTTAAAATAACCATTTTCTATCCAAGTATAATGTAAACCATAATTTATTCCAGTGATGGCAAAGCTGAATTTTCAGCAGTCATTACTCCAGCCGTCAGTGTCACATGATCCTTCAGAAATCATTTATGATGATTTATGCTGAATATGTTGATTTGCTGCTGAAGAAACGTTTTATTTTTCTAATGTTGAAAAAACCGTGATATGATTTCTTCTTATTCTTTGATGAAAAAAAGTTAAAAAGAAAGACTTTAATTTGAAATAGAAATACTTTGGAACATTATAAATGTCTTTACTGACACTTTTGATCTTTTAATGCATCTTTGCTGATTAAAAATATACATTTTCAAAAAAAAAAAAAAAATTATATCTATATCTATCTATCTATCTATATCTATCTATCTATATATATATATCTCTTACTGACTCCAGACTTTTGAACTTTTTGAAATTATAATAATGTATTGTGTACTTTGTGTTCTAAAAAGCAAGAAAGTCATACATCTTAGGAACAACATGAGGTTGAGATTAAATTTTTGCCTGAATCATCCATTTATTACAAAATACTATAGACCAGGGTTCCTCAAATCTTGCCCTGGAGGGCCAATGCGCTGCAGAGTTTAGCTCCAACCCTGATCAAACTCAGCTACCTGTGATTTTCTAATGATCTTGAAGACACTAATTAGTATGCTCAGGTATGTTTGATTAGGGTTAGAGCTAAACTCTGCAGGAAAGTGGATCTCGTGGGCCAGATTTGAGGATCCCTGCTATAGACTGAAAGCATGATAGGAAATTTTGGGGTTAAAAAATACTAACTAAGTTTGACTTAGTTTGAGAACTTTTGAAAACACAAACATCAGGCATGTTCTAATTTAAGACGTAAGATTCAATGTTCTTCCATGTCCCATGAATCACTTCAGCAAACCACATTCTTCCTAAAGAACTGCCAACCACAGAGACACAAAGTACAGCCATCGCGGACTGAACTGACCCCATTAGGAAAAAAGCAGACAAGAGGGAACCAAACTAGTCGAAAACTTTATGCGTCGTTTTTTCGTCGTTACATAAATTTATTACGGGTGTTACTCCATGGTGGATACAAAGAGAGCTTACCATCAAACTTTAGACAAAAGCTATAGACAGAATTACATAATTGTTCTGACAGGAAGTGCAGCTTAAGTAAACCTTCCTCAGTTTGACTTCCTCAAAACGAACACCACAAATTATATCTTTATACTTGCTACAAATTCCAAAAGACTATTTATGATTAAACAGAGACATGACAAGTAGGGATGCACCGAAATGAAAATTCTTGGCCGAAGCTGCACAAAATTAAACACTGGGCCGAAGGCCGAATACCGAACACAGTTTTTCACATTTTTCCCCATGTAGGCCTATTTTGCCCTTTTTTTTCACCATTGCATAAATTAAATAGCCAAAATATGCTTTTTACTGTTTTGTCCTGATTTTCAAATAAAAAATAAATGACAAAACAACAATTTAAAAATATATTTTAGTATTATATTATATATAAATATTAGTATTTACTTAACACTAAAAATTTGTTTTACATTCTAGCAGACATTATACCAACAAAGCACAATTTAACTTAAAATTAATAAGTTAGTAAAATAAATTTTTTGGCCATTTTTGAGACTTGAATCAGGCATGTATTTTTTACTGTACAAATAAAGGCAGCCTTGCTGAGCAGAAATTATTTTATTTTACAGAACAACAGTAAAATTACAATAATGTTGTTGGGTTTGTGGCTTTTTAGTTTGGCAGAAACCCACAGGAAGATCTCAGTGCTTCTTTTTAGCATGCAGATTTATAAATGATTCTCATTATGAATTTGGGAAGATGTTTGTCGCACGTTAGGGTTGGGCGATGTCTACAAATTTGGCATCGGACGATGTTCTAAAAAGCAAGAAAGTCATACATCTTAGGAACAACATGAGGTTGAGATTAAATTTTTGCCTGAATCATCCATTTATTACAAAATACTATAGACCAGGGTTCCTCAAATCTTGCCCTGGAGGGCCAATGCGCTGCAGAGTTTAGCTCCAACCCTGATCAAACTCAGCTACCTGTGATTTTCTAATGATCTTGAAGACACTAATTAGTATGCTCAGGTATGTTTGATTAGGGTTAGAGCTAAACTCTGCAGGAAAGTGGATCTCGTGGGCCAGATTTGAGGATCCCTGCTATAGACTGAAAGCATGATAGGAAATTTTGGGGTTAAAAAATACTAACTAAGTTTGACTTAGTTTGAGAACTTTTGAAAACACAAACATCAGGCATGTTCTAATTTAAGACGTAAGATTCAATGTTCTTCCATGTCCCATGAATCACTTCAGCAAACCACATTCTTCCTAAAGAACTGCCAACCACAGAGACACAAAGTACAGCCATCGCGGACTGAACTGACCCCATTAGGAAAAAAGCAGACAAGAGGGAACCAAACTAGTCGAAAACTTTATGCGTCGTTTTTTCGTCGTTACATAAATTTATTACGGGTGTTACTCCATGGTGGATACAAAGAGAGCTTACCATCAAACTTTAGACAAAAGCTATAGACAGAATTACATAATTGTTCTGACAGGAAGTGCAGCTTAAGTAAACCTTCCTCAGTTTGACTTCCTCAAAACGAACACCACAAATTATATCTTTATACTTGCTACAAATTCCAAAAGACTATTTATGATTAAACAGAGACATGACAAGTAGGGATGCACCGAAATGAAAATTCTTGGCCGAAGCTGCACAAAATTAAACACTGGGCCGAAGGCCGAATACCGAACACAGTTTTTCACATTTTTCCCCATGTAGGCCTATTTTGCCCTTTTTTTTCACCATTGCATAAATTAAATAGCCAAAATATGCTTTTTACTGTTTTGTCCTGATTTTCAAATAAAAAATAAATGACAAAACAACAATTTAAAAATATATTTTAGTATTATATTATATATAAATATTAGTATTTACTTAACACTAAAAATTTGTTTTACATTCTAGCAGACATTATACCAACAAAGCACAATTTAACTTAAAATTAATAAGTTAGTAAAATAAATTTTTTGGCCATTTTTGAGACTTGAATCAGGCATGTATTTTTTACTGTACAAATAAAGGCAGCCTTGCTGAGCAGAAATTATTTTATTTTACAGAACAACAGTAAAATTACAATACTAACATTTATGAATGTTGATGGAGTTGTTGCTTTTTTATTTTGGCAGAAACCCACAGGAAGATCTCAGTGCTTCTTTTTAGCATGCAGATTTATAAATGATTCTCATTATGAATTTGGGAAGATGTTTGTCGCACGTTAGGGTTGGGCGATGTCTACAAATTTGGCATCGGACGATGTCTACAGTGATCGATGTCTACGATGACATCGGCGTGGGCAGGTGCAGAGGAGGGGTGCCTGAAGCATGAATCCTTATAAGGGAAAGCAAATGATTCCTAAAACCATGACTACACCGGATGCGAGCGGCAAGGCTCCACATCGTGATGTCTATCAGCCATCAGCGATGGACTATGGCATCGTCTATCGGCCCAACCCTATCGCACGTATCACATTGTCACATGCCTTTAAAAAAAATTAATAAAAATAAAAAAAAAACGTTACTGAGCAACTGACGAGTGACAGTTTTAGCGCAGATTTTCCTCGTGCTTTGACTTTGAACCTTGGCGCCGCGAGCTCGTGCAGCGCTGTCAGAATACATGCAATTCGTGCGTGCATTAGAAAATATAACATTCTGCAGTTTATTTACTAATCGCTTGAGGCCATTTCGCGATTTCAATCATCATTCAGTAGCCTAACCACCAGCATCAGCCACCTCTTCTTCTCATCGGAGACATGTGATGCAGCACTAAACAGTCTCTTGCTGTTGGTGCTTCGTGCTTGTAATGATTTCTGTGTCTTTCTCTGATAGATTTAAATACTTTCACGCTGCCGACATGTTTGCTGCATTAGTGCGTGCCTCTATTTGATCACGTCATTGTTCGGTACATATTATTCAGCCTTTTTGCTTATTCGGCCAAACACCGAAAGAGATTTTTTTGCTATTTTTGGCCGAATAATTTCGGTTGCCGAACATTCGGTGCATCCCTAATGACAAGTAGTCAGCCTAATAAAAGGAAACAAAAAAACACAGCTTACCTATAGTAGCGAGACTGCAGGTACGTCGAACACACAGCTTTGGAGACGTGGCTGGCAGAGCCAAAGTCAATCACTTTCACACGGAAGGGTTGCCTCACAGGATCTACCAGCATAATGTTCTCTGGTTTAAGATCGGCATGGATCAGGCCCAAGCTTTTGAGCTTCCTAAGCGCCGTGGCCACCTGTTGCAGAACGGGCCTAATCACCTTCAGTGGCAACGGACTGAATTTGTTCTGCTTGAGGAAGTCGTACAGGTTCTGCTCCAGCATTTCGAACACCAGACAGGTGTGGTTTCTGTGCTGGAAGCACTCGAAAGCCCTCACCAGGTTATGCTCCTCTGCGTTTTCCCCGCTAAGTCGGGCCAGGATGCTCACCTCGATCTGGCCCTGGCGGGCATACGATGGGTGGTTCTTCAGTATCTTCACTGCCATGATCTCATTGGTGCCTCGCTTCCAACATTTGACCACCTGACCGAACGTACCACGTCCCAAGAACTCCAACACTTCGTAGGTGTGCTTCATGGAGCACAGCACTTCATGTTGGACTAACTGATAGTCGCCATCGACTGTCCCATTCACGGCTCTCGTACCGGTTCCGTTCTGCTCAGGCGGGGCCACGCCTACCACGGTGGTGCTCCCAACGTTTGTTTGCAACATGGCAGGTAGAGTCGAATGCTCCTCTACTATCTGCATGATGCTCTTGCCGTTCTCAAGCTCAGCCCCTTTGCATTTAAACCCACATCTTTGGGTTCTGGCAAACGAATTCAAACCACCGTTCCTCTCGATTCTCTCCACCCCTTCCGGAGCACCGCCACTGTTTCTACTACTACTACTACTTTGGCTGTTTTGGCCACTGTCTCCACTTTCTTCTTCAACTGCCGCGGCCGCTCTTAGTAGCGAGACTGCAGGTACGTCGAACACACAGCTTTGGAGACGTGGCTGGCAGAGCCAAAGTCAATCACTTTCACACGGAAGGGCTGCCTCACAGGATCTACCAGCATAATGTTCTCCGGTTTAAGATCGGCATGGATCAGGCCCAAGCTCTTGAGCTTCTTCAGCGCCATGGTCACCTGTTGCAGAACGGGCCTAATCACCTTCAGCGGCAACGGACTGAACTTGTTCTGCTTGAGGAAGTCGTACAAGTTCTGCTCCAACATCTCAAACACCAGACATGTGTGGTGTCTGTGCTGGAAACATTCGAAAGCCCTCACCAGGTTGTGATCCTCGGCATTCTCCCCGCTCAGTCGGGCCAGGATGCTCACCTCGATCTGGCCCTGGCGGGCATACGATGGGTGGTTCTTCAGTATCTTCACTGCCATGATCTCATTGGTGCCTCGCTTCCAACATTTGACCACCTGACCGAACGTACCACGTCCCAAGAACTCCAACACTTCGTAGGTGTGCTTCATGGAGCACAGCACTTCATGTTGGACTAACTGATAGTCGCCATCGACTGTCCCATTCACGGCTCTCGTACCGGTTCCGTTCTGCTCAGGCGGGGCCACGCCTACCACGGTGGTGCTCCCAACGTTTGTTTGCAACATGGCAGGTAGAGTCGAATGCTCCTCTACTATCTGCATGATGCTCTTGCCGTTCTCAAGCTCAGCCCCTTTGCATTTAAACCCACATCTTTGGGTTCTGGCAAACGAATTCAAACCACCGTTCCTCTCGATTCTCTCCACCCCTTCCGGAGCACCGCCACTGTTTCTACTACTACTACTACTTTGGCTGTTTTGGCCACTGTCTCCACTTTCTTCTTCAACTGCCGCGGCCGCTCTGGAGAAATACTGAAGGTCGCCCCCCGATACCACACGTTTGTATGGCGAGGAAGCCCTTCCGAGGAGCTCCTGTGGAGCTGTTTCAGTCTGTTTCGAGATGTCCCATGCGGCGCAGGGTTTCTCGCTGGTTAAAGCTTCGATTCTCGATAAAGGTATAATATCCGTAGGGTGCGCAATGCCTAGATTCACACCGACCACATAAGTGCGAGGGATCTTCTCATGGTAAACACAGCTGCTGGGATCGATTTTCTTCGCTCTGCAAAAGGCACTTGTCTGGGGTTGATAAACATGTGGTGGGCAGACCGTAACCTGTGAGGCCATACCTATAAAAGGAGAGAGGGGAAGAAAAGTGTTAGTCTGTGTTAGTCATTTCCGTGATGCTGTTTATATTTTTATACAGTCATAATCATCGAAACAAAACCTCCTATTATAAAAGATTCAAAACAAGCAAGATGGCTTGTTGAATTAATTACATGTTAAATACAGGGCAAATAACAAAGAAGATCTCACTAACTCCTGAAGGGAAAGTTTATAAAGCTTAAAAAGCATTTTAAGTGTACCATGGGGCTACACATAAAAAAAGAAAGAAAAAAAGAAACTGCAAATACAACTGTGATTTATAAAATGTGATATATTTTTTTAAAGAGCTCCATAATTACTGTGCTTGTTTGTAGGGCTTCATAATTTGGCCAAAAGTTGTATGATTATGTGTCAACACAATATAAATAAATAATATGATAATAATAATTATTATTATAATTATTAAATAAAATAATAATTATTATTAAATAATATAAACATTAAATTATTAAAATTGGCAAAAATATGATATATTACTATTTTACTGCAAAATAAAACATTTAGTTCGAATTACAATTTATTTTACTGCAAAACTGTCAAATTGCAACACTAATACTTATGCCTTAATTTCTTCATTTTTAAACCCTGAACAACTGAGGTTTTGCTTTAGAAAAAAGGTTCTTGCCTTTTGGCAATAGGTTTCTAAACTTCTCATAAAAAAAAAAAAAGTTGAAATGTTTGGCGAGTGTTGCATTTCAAATGCACGTTATAATCAAAGCAATTGCAGCAATTTCAGAAATGGAGATTGTGTAAAGTAGTAATTCTGAACCGAGACACTAAAAACACTGTTATGATCTGCATGTGTATAATTGAACACTTCACTCTAAAACACGCACATATATTTATTTAAATAAATTTCAGCCTTTGCAATTTGATTAATAAGCCAAATAGCGATTTTGATTTTTGTTTTGATTAATCGTTCAGCCCTCGTGTACAATAAAACCAGTGATATCATATTAGCAGATTCAGACAGACAAGTGACCAATGGGGATTAGCTGTCTTAGTTTCGTGGGAGACAGACTACTTATGCTGGCACAACATATGGCACAAGTTCAGACACGAGGACAGGTGTGGCTCTGACACACCCACATACTAACTCTCTCATACACTTATAAGCCAGCTAACACTTAGAGGTTATAAAACAAAGGGGGTGCAAACATACCACGTTGTTTAATGGAGAATGCACATCTAATGGATTCACTTCCAGGGCCGTTATATAAGGCCTAATTCATTCACACTACCACACCAAACTCCAGGTTTAAATCATGCATTTCTGTTTCAATTAGGTCTATATTCCTGAATGTGTAAACAACATCTAGGTTTGCAACCAGAGACTGACTCAACAGCTTTAAAAGGACAGTCCCATCTGGAGGAGTGTTTTTACAAGGCCTGTCCTATAGAAGCGTAATCCCCCAGTAGCAAGGAGGCACCAGCAAAGGTTTAGGGTTACAGGTCTCTCTACTGTTTTCAAACGCCACTGCCTTCTGCTATAAGCAGGTGGCAACTGACCTTTTTCCATGTCAAGACCTAATTGGGTTAGGCAAGAGATGGCACAGGAAAAACACCTGTTGATACTGCAACTGCTGGGGCTATAAAAGTTTAACGGCAGGAACTGATTGGGAAGTAAACTTTACTGAATTGACAGGCATATATTTTCCCAGTAGGACTGAAACGATTAGTCGACATTATCGACAATAAAAAATTGTAGACAAATATTTTTGTTAGTTGTTTGATCTCATATGACCTAATGTGATGCAATTCAAGAGAAGACAGAGCAAACGCAGCCAAACCTGAGGCTGCTGAGTGGCGTTTGGATGAATATGTAAATATATACTGCGCGCTTTCCTCTCAATAACAAAATAAACACATCAAAAACTGACAGCGGTGAGAAAGCAGCAGTTTAAAACGCATCGGATCACAGCGATGTGGATGTTTGCACGAGCTCTGCAGTTCAGTACTCCAGTAAAGTCCAGTCACGTTACGTTTATTTATATAGCACTTCAAGCAATAGACAGCCTTAAATCAAGCAGCTTTACAGCATTATTAAACATGAAAAACCAGAGTCAGTGTTGCTTTCCGTTAGAATTACAACTTGATTTTCTGTTATAAAGCAGCTCTCCAGTGTGGAGCTAGCAAATGATAAAATCGTTTTATTAGTGGGGGAAAAAAACATTTCATTAAAGTTATAGTTTGGTTTGCAGAGAACAAAGCTTGATCTAGCTCAGGACTGTTTTGATTATCATAACCCTATAAGGTATTTTAAGAGCGATTATGTTGTGAATATTAATTTATCCAAAAATAAAACGTCTTATCACTTAATCTTTGTTTTGTTTCTTATCCATATGACTTACAAAAAGAGATGTTAGGCAGAATGATGTGTCATTCAGTTACCTTTTCATATAGCTAATTAAATGGTGAATAAGAGTTTATCTGCCATCTCATTTTGTGTGCCAAATATATTTATTTGTATAAATGAATTGTATAACTGTAATTACATAATATGACTTTCAAAAGCTGAAGTGATTACCTTAATTTATTTGTTAGAATATGTATAACTCAGTATTTTAACTAATTGCAAAAGCTGAATAATAAATAAATGTCTACCGATTAATCAGCAAAATAATCGACGATTAGTCGATTAATCAATCTAATAATCGTTAGATTAATCGATTACCAAAATAATCGCTTGTTGCAGCCCTATTTCCCAGTGATGAAAAGTGATAGCAATATCAACGAGGAACTTATAATACTCCGGTTTCATTATGTTGTAATACATGTTTTATAAAACTACAACAACATTTCTTTGGAGTATTCTTTTTCATATTGAAATAGGGCTGAAATGAAATTCCATAATTCTTCCAAGATTCTTTTTCAAGTCACACACACGTAACATATAAAATGCACAAAAATGTACACGCGCACACACACATATATATATTAACACACTTAGTAAAAATAACCTAATTATTTGAATAAACCATTTCACTATAAAATATACTATAATCAAATACATTAAATATATTTTCGATATTTATATATATTATTATAAAATAGGTTCATATTTCTAAACGTAATGTAACTTGTAACTAGTAATTCAATTGAATTTGATTTCAAACTAAATGAAATCATTATAATATGAATTCATAAAATAATATTTCACAAAATAATATCAATGTACTAAATAAGTTTAACATAAACAGAACAAGTAGATAAAACTATATTTAATACATTATAAAAATAACTGGCATTTCAATAGAGTAATTAAATAATTTGCTAAAACATAATATAATGCAATAATAACAATATGATGAACTTACGTTCCTCTATGTTTCATTATGATGTAATACATGTATTATAAAATTTCAACACTTTGCTCTTTGGCATATTACAAAATGAAAAAAATACATAAAAATAATCAAAGAAATTTTACAGCGGACCATAACTAGGGGGAAAAAAAATCTATATTTACTTCAGGTCTGGAAATTCCATAATATTTCCAGGTTTTTCATAAGAGTAAGAAGCTAAATGATGTTCCGGAATGAACAAAACTTTCCCTGCCAAAAACATACATGAAATAATCACTGTTATAATATTAAAGAACTGTTTAAAAATCTTTTCTACAGGTAATGTATGAGGGATTATATTTCAATGTGTAGACAGGAAATGCAACTTGCGTTTTACATAAGATATTTTTAGGTAACACTTTTGCTGATTCTTACCAGCACACTGTCAAGTCACAGAAGAAAGAAGAAGTCAGCTGCTAACAGATAACCAGGCCTGTGCATTTTAGGAGGATTGATCAACATGTCGCTTGATTATAACGTTAGTACAAAATCAACAACTGGCGAGTTCATTCGAGAAAACTCGCTCAACCTACAAATCACATGCACGAATACGAACAACTTAAGTGATTAACGCTTAAATACATCAACTGAACTTCTTTATGTCATGCTTTTAAGCAACAGGATTTAGGCAAACATTATGGGTTTGGCTGGTTACCAGCAAGTCTTCGCGAACATTTAAAGATTAAAAGTTGAGGGACAAAAAAAAAAAAAGTTTGTTTTATTTTATGAATTTTTTTATTATTAAAACCAGAACCTAAACAGCTACCAAAACACATTACCAACCCCTGCGAAACATTGCTTTCAAGTTGTTGGCAACTTTTTTCGCAACAACTACGCGCTCGAGATCACAACTCCGAAGTCGAGCCTGATTTGATATCTTCACTACTGACTATTAGACACGTATTTATGCATTTACAACTCGTTTAAATCTTCCTTACCTTCACAGACAGCAGCTGTGGTCAGACCGCGGGTCTTTTGTGAACATGTTCGGGTTTAATTCGCACCCACTACATGCTCGACGCGCTCGCGCTGCCATCTTGTCCTCTCGCTGGACGACGAGGGAGAAAAAACACAAGCTCCCTCATTTTCAACTGCGCATAACTCGCCTGCTAAGCCATCAACGGGAAACGAACAGGGTCCAGCTTAGAGCTAAGGATATCCGTTTCGGTCAAGGAAGGTTTTTGTCGTCATGTCGAGGACGTTTAAGTCCCCCTAGTTTGTTTCCTCCTGACGGCGACGGACAAACTCTCTCTGTCAGATCAACTTGCTCGAGCTCTCTCAGCTGAGCTCGCGCGGCTTCTTCCTGCGAGTTTGAGTGCGGTGAGTCAGAACTGCTGCGCAGCTTTACTGCCGTGAACAGGACTGGAGACTCAACGCAACACAACACAACATGAAACGCCCACGGAAGCAGGACGCAGTTCTGTTGTATAGCGGCCCCGTCTGGTGGGGATATGCAGTCCGTAAGGTGTTTTGGACAATGCATAGGTATATACAAAATACATTTAAATGTCATAATATAATGTATAAATACTATAAAAAAATAAATATCTGCATATGTCAATTAAACATTTTTCTATAAAATATTTTTGCAATATCTTAAAGCGTTGTTTTCCAACTATTTTGATATAACTGAAAATGTTTTTAGTATTAGTACATTTAAATCAAATATTACAATAACTGGTGCTCTCTCCTGTCTATATGTATGTCTGAAAATGTCCAGAATAAACTGTATTTATTTAATCCTGATAGTAATCAATCTAATATTACAATAATAAATCATAAAATAATATAATGTAATAAACCTACTGATGTATGTCAAATATATAAATGGATGAAACTATGTATAATATAATGTAATGTAACATAATGCCAAGTGAATTGCATAAGTTGACAAAAAAACCCAGTAAACCCAGTCAGTGTTTTCTTCACACCTCCATTAACCATTTTTATTGGCAGCCAGCATTCCGTTTAAAATAACCATTAATACTGCATTGAAAAGACACACTTTAGAAGTCTATGAGAGTAGAACAGATGTGCAGCTGGTGAATACATGTGCTTGTGAGGTGAAGGTGTCGTCACATGCTCAGTGTTGACAGAAACATTTTTTTTTTTGTTTTAAATCAAGAATTCTGTAAAAGACCGTGCTTGGTGTTCCAGGTGTCCCATGAATGCGGGAACAACATGGGAATAATCTGTAGGTTAAAATGAGCAGTAAAGAGAAAATTGTGCACTTAAATATGGGTGGCACTTCACAAACTAAGGCACCAGTCTAATGCTGTACTGTACACCCTTTTCCTCACACCCAGAAACCTCAATAACACCTTTGCGGAAGGGATCAGGCTACAACAGAAAGCGTTTGAAACTACTTACAATGTTGTTGGAAGTGAATCTTTTGTAAAATGCAAGTATTCTTTTTATATTTTGTTGCAAACAATTACAGTATTTGCAAGGCTCTCCTCTATTACATTTCAGTACACTATTCACTATCAGTCATTGCCTAAACTAATCCAAGCTTTAGACAATTCAAATGTCTTGACACATCCATAAATATTCCCTGATACAGAATGCAATGAGAAGAGGTCAGGACTGTTAACCATTAAATATGTTAGTGCTAGCATGTGAGCTTTGAGGGGTTAATTAGCTATTTTACCGACACTTTAATTTGTACATAGCTACAGAATGTGAAAGCCAGGACAACTAGTTGTAAGTCAGGTGTTTTGTTTACACATCTAAACTTTCCCCTTGTTTCAGAATGTCTTGGAGGATCTTGTGGTAGAACGGAGAGTAAACTAGCTTGTTGAAAGTCACCAAACGTCCCAGCTTAACGGCAATCTCCTCTAACTCTTTGCTGATGGGTGTCAGACCTCCAGGGAGAGCCGGGGCACTCCGGTGGGCGCTTGACTCCAGGAAGCCAAGAAGGTACATCTGGATTCGTGAGTCTGATAGAGAAAGTAGAGTTTTAGATTGGAGTTCCTCACTTCCAAATAGAATCCAACTGCTTTATGGGTTCTACCATGCTTACCAATGACCTTGCGTATGGGGTTGTCCTCAGACTTCGCAGCTACGATTTGGCCTTTCAATGCGTTCTCTCTATCTGAGGAAAATGGGGAAAAGCCATGCTGAGACAAGCATCCTCTGAGCTCCACACACAATTTCTCTGCAACCGCAGCAAAGGTTTCATCTGCTTTAAAGGACCTATTAAGGAAAAGTACAATGGTTTTGTCTGCAGAAGTGTGAGGCATTAGAAACACAGTGTAATTTCATCTTTAAACATACAGAGTGTGCATCTCCGCTATCAGAATCTTAATGGTTTTCTTCAGTCTTTCCATGAGGCCTGGGAGTCCGGAAATGGCCTCGCCAGCACTGTTATAGACTATGAGCAGGACTGATGCCACCAGTGCCAGTTGTTCCAGCTCCTGTTGCATCTCCTGAAATCTGCCCTGATCCATGAGAAGAGTCTGTTTGATCACAGGAGGGAGAAAAATCGAGGAAAAGGTAAAATAATAGTTTTGGGGTCAATGACAAATTAGACTGTCCACAAAAAAGAAAAATTGTTTAAAACACATGTGCTAGTTATTAGAAATATACACTTTATATTTGTGTTTTGAAAAATATATATACACATACACACACACACACGAATACATATAATATATATATATATATAAATTCATAATAATAAATTCAGAAGTTTGGAGTCTGTAAGATTTTTGTAAATTTTGTTTCTGAAAGAGGTCTCGTATGCTCACCTAGGCTGGATTTATTTGATCAAACAGTAAAAACAATAATATTGTAAAATAATATTACAATATTGAAGAACGATTTTCTATTTTAACATACACCGATCAGTCAAAACATTATGACCACCTTCCTAATATTGTGTTGGTCCCCCTTTTGCTGCCAAAACAGCCATGACCCGTTGAGGCATGGAACAAGACCCCTGAAGGTGTGCTTGGATATCTGGCACCAAAATGTTAGCAGCAGATCCTTTAAGTCCTGTAAGTTGCAAGGTGGGGCCTACATGGATTGGCCTTGTTTGTTCAGCACATCCCACAGATGCTCGATTGGATTGAGATCTGGGGAATTTGGAGGCCAAGTCAACACCTCAAACACGTTGTTGTGCTCCTCAAACCATTCCTGAACCATTTTTGCTTTGTGGCAGGGTGCCGTTTCCATGAAAGGGTGTACATGGACTGCAACAATGCTTAGGTAGGTGGTATGTGTCAAAGTAACATCCACATGGATGGCAGGACCCAACTTTCCCCTTGTTTCAGAATGTCTTGGAGGATCTTGTGGTAGAACGGAGAGTAAACTAGCTTGTTGAAAGTCACCAAACGTCCCAGCTTAACGGCAATCTCCTCTAACTCTTTGCTGATGGGTGTCAGACCTCCAGGGAGAGCCGGGGCACTCCGGTGGGCGCTTGACTCCAGGAAGCCAAGAAGGTACATCTGGATTCGTGAGTCTGATAGAGAAAGTAGAGTTTTAGATTGGAGTTCCTCACTTCCAAATAGAATCCAACTGCTTTATGGGTTCTACCATGCTTACCAATGACCTTGCGTATGGGGTTGTCCTCAGACTTCGCAGCTACGATTTGGCCTTTCAATGCGTTCTCTCTATCTGAGGAAAATGGGGAAAAGCCATGCTGAGACAAGCATCCTCTGAGCTCCACACACAATTTCTCTGCAACCGCAGCAAAGGTTTCATCTGCTTTAAAGGACCTATTAAGGAAAAGTACAATGGTTTTGTCTGCAGAAGTGTGAGGCATTAGAAACACAGTGTAATTTCATCTTTAAACATACAGAGTGTGCATCTCCGCTATCAGAATCTTAATGGTTTTCTTCAGTCTTTCCATGAGGCCTGGGAGTCCGGAAATGGCCTCGCCAGCACTGTTATAGACTATGAGCAGGACTGATGCCACCAGTGCCAGTTGTTCCAGCTCCTGTTGCATCTCCTGAAATCTGCCCTGATCCATGAGAAGAGTCTGTTTGATCACAGGAGGGAGAAAAATCGAGGAAAAGGTAAAATAATAGTTTTGGGGTCAATGACAAATTAGACTGTCCACAAAAAAGAAAAATTGTTTAAAACACATGTGCTAGTTATTAGAAATATACACTTTATATTTGTGTTTTGAAAAATATATATACACATACACACACACACACGAATACATATAATATATATATATATATAAATTCATAATAATAAATTCAGAAGTTTGGAGTCTGTAAGATTTTTGTAAATTTTGTTTCTGAAAGAGGTCTCGTATGCTCACCTAGGCTGGATTTATTTGATCAAACAGTAAAAACAATAATATTGTAAAATAATATTACAATATTGAAGAACGATTTTCTATTTTAACATACACCGATCAGTCAAAACATTATGACCACCTTCCTAATATTGTGTTGGTCCCCCTTTTGCTGCCAAAACAGCCCTGACCCGTTGAGGCATGGACTCCACAAGACCCCTGAAGGTGTGCTTGGATATCTGGCACCAAAATGTTAGCAGCAGATCCTTTAAGTCCTGTAAGTTGCAAGGTGGGGCCTACATGGATTGGCCTTGTTTGTTCAGCACATCCCACAGATGCTCGATTGGATTGAGATCTGGGGAATTTGGAGGCCAAGTCAACACCTCAAACACGTTGTTGTGCTCCTCAAACCATTCCTGAACCATTTTTGCTTTGTGGCAGGGTGCCGTTTCCATGAAAGGGTGTACATGGACTGCAACAATGCTTAGGTAGGTGGTATGTGTCAAAGTAACATCCACATGGATGGCAGGACCCAAGGTTTCCAAGCAGAACATTGCCCAAAGCATCACACTGCCTCCACCAGCTTGCCTTCTTCCCATAGTGAATCCTGGTGCTATGTGTTCCCCAGGTAAGCAACGCACACGCACCCGGCCATCCACGTGATGTAAAAGAAATGTGATTCATCAGACCAGGCCACCCTCTTCCATTGCTCCGTGGTCCAGTTCTGATGCTCACATGCCCACTGTTGGCGCTTTCGGCGGTGGACAGGGGTCAGCATGGGCACCCTGACATACGCAACAAACTGCAATGCACTATGTATTCTGACACCTTTCCATCAGAACCAGCATCAACTTCTTGAGCAATTAGAGCTACAGTAGCTCGTCTGTTGGATCGGACCACACGGGGCAGCCTTCGCTCCCCATGTGCATCAATGAGCCTTGGCCGCCCTTGACCCTGTCGCCGGTTCACCACTGTTCCTTCCTCGGATCACTTTTGATAGATACTGACCACTGCAGACCGGGAACACCCCACAAGAGCTGCAGTTTTGGAGATGCTCTGACCCAGTCTTCTAGCAATCATAATTTGGCCCTTGTCAAACTCACCCAAATCCTTACACTTGCCCATTTTTCCTGTTTCTAACACATCAAATTTGAGGACAAAATGTTCACTTGCTGCCTAATATATTCCACCTACTAACAGGTGCCGTGATTAAGAGATAATCAGTGTAATTCACTTCACCTGTCAGTGGTCATAATGTTTTGCCTGATGTGTTGTGTATCTGTATACTGTATATGTAAATGTATTACTTAAATCAATTTGACATGATCCATGAACATTTTTCCAGGATTTTGTGATGCATAGGAAGTTCAAAAGAACTGCATTTATTTGAAATAGAAATTGTGTCTTTTGTAACATTATAAATACCTTTACTGTCACAAAAAATATATATCATTCATTGTTAAAATTCTTCATTATGATATCAGGACAGTTGTATCAAGATAGTTTGGACATATGCCTGTCAAAAAATATCTAAATGATTTTTTCCACAAAAAAAAAATTTAATTCAGAAATTAGAAACATGCTTGTCATAAAAGAGCTGTATTATTGCATTTACATTTTTTTTTTCAATAAATTAATAGATATAATTAATAGATATACTGTAAGTAACTAATAAGTTACCTCTGGAAAAGACTCAGCATCATGGTCCCACTTTAACAGGCGTAAATAGGCATGATTGTGTAGAGCAAGTTGAGCAGAATTTGGTGTGCATGTTGCTCCACCCTCCGTTCCTCCACCGGTTACATAATCTGCTGTGTCTTGGAGCCATTTCTGTGTGAAATCCAAAGCATCTGCAAACATGAATACATAACTGAATTAAAGAGATCAGCATTTACTAAAGTACATGAAGCTTATCCACATTTTTTAATGCCTGCATAACATACCATTTATTGATTTGGTATAAGTACTATACAAGTAATTGATTTTCCTTACTGGGTTGTTTCTCTAGGAAGTCCTGAAATTTCTTCCGCTCATATTCTACCGACTGCTGTAAGAGGTGAGGTCGCAGGCTGCTCACAGCAAAGTTGGCCATATCGATTTTCATTTTGTCCAGCACTGCAAATATAGACCTGCAAATAAACATGATTTTATTTGGAGTTGGAGTCATGTGACCTTCACCTTGAACTGTTTAAGTGACTTACTTAAAAAGGGGCACAATGTCAGTGATTTCACGCAGCTGTTTGATGTCTTCATCACGACAGGGTGCGCAAAAGGTGCCCATCATGTCAATTATGAACTTGGCTACTTTATTGATGTCTAGAGCTCTGTTCTCAGCCTGCTGCTGAATCAATGAGAGATCCAGAGCCTCTTCAATTTGCCCTCTCAGTCGGCTCTGTCCTGGCAACAGAAAAGACAGCAGGGTCTGGAAAAACAGGGGGACAGAGAACTAATGAACACCTTCAAATATTTTTAGTTTACTAAATGTGAACAAATATGTTAAGAAAGAATTAAATATATTCATATGTACAGTAAGTATGTGTTTAAAATTAGCATACTAACTATACCCATATATAAAATACTATAATATTTAATAATAACATTATTATTTTTGTTTTAATGTCATTTGTCATTTTAATTCTATATAAATGTGTGTGTGTGTGTACACAGAATATATATTATAATATATATTTATACAGAATAACAAATGTAATTAATTTAATTAATATCAAAATATGATCATGAGTAGGTCTGGATTCTTTCCTTACCTCTTTAATTTCACCAACCAGTGTGATAGCATGGCTGTACGATGGTGGGTCATCATTCAGCTGTGACTCAAGGCAATCCCAAAATGCTTTGTGCATTATTTCTTTGACCTGTTTCTCCAAACTGAGTACACAGGAAAGATATGTTAAATCATGGCAAAACATTCTCAAATCAAACCATTTAAAATGTAGAGCAAAAAAACAAACAATGTGAATGTTTGACCACAATATGCATCCCTTTAGAACCACTGCATTGCAATACATTATAATCAGAGTTTTAAACGGACACATTAACATTTCAAATATATGTTTAGACTAATGAATAACATTATGACCGTCTCATGATAACATTTATAATGTCTATTACCTTCCCTCTCCTGGCTCATAAGGCTTGACTTGAAAAGCACTGTTCAACACTATCTCATGGGCCAGTGCCATATTAGTGACTCCTTTGGCTGTCTCCATTAGCTCTTCCACTGACACAAATCTGGGTGGACTGGCTGTAAGTGTTCGAATGCAACATTAACACTGTTAGAGTTAAAACTGCCATACATTCCTTAAGTGAAATAATCAATTCTCTCCTTACACTGAGGGGTGAGTCTGTGAGGACTGGGAGTATTTCTTCTGATCCTCTTCCGGATCATCTCTTCCGATGTTTCCACAGGGTTTTCTGTCCCATCCTTGTCAATCTTGCTCTGCTCCTCCTTGGAGGACTCGTCAGATTCCTTGGGCATCTTCTGCTGAAAACAAAGAAGAAGCCTAGAAATTAAGGTAATCTTTCCATAGACTACAGCATCAGCAGCTCTATCCAATTCTATCATTAAAATGCCAACACTGAAAATGTTCTGCCAACGGTGTGACAGCGAGCTGTGTGTGAAGTTGTTTTGTTTTTATTTTTAAAAAAGAAGGAAAAGACTAGAATGCCTTTTAAAAGACAATAAACAATTTGTCTCTAGTAGACTCATCCCTCTACTAGTCACATTCAAATATATTTTTATTTCCATAAACTCGCTGTCTACACTGATCTGGTTTACTGTGACATAAACAACCACCCTGATCTCGTTACTAAAATCTGAGAGCCTGATGCTCCGTCGCATCTGTCTGTACTCTAACATCCGTCATTCATTCAGACAAAATAATAAAAATTACATTTCTCATTTCATACTCTTTTACAGCTTACCTGGATTAGTAAAAGCACCGACCGCACACCTAAACTTTATTTTAATGCAGCTGCAATTCGCCACATATAATCAAAATCGCAGCCTGGACGTTTTGTTCTGGATGAATCCATACAAACCTGATGCACAACGGAAGTACGGTTCACAACGCTTCTTTGTAGTTTTTTGACATGTGGTTTTCAATGGGGCCAAAGCGGTGTTTTGAAGCACGGAACTACATTTCCCAATAGAATGACACTTGAGTCGCCCCCTAGGTACAGGGAGGGTTGTATGAAATGGTTAATATGAAAACATTCGAAATTATTTTATCATCAAAGGCAATAAATCACAATTATGATTACATTTACGTATATAATTATGTATAAAATTAAAGCAAAATAGGTGGTCTAATGTCTAGTTAGGTTACATAAAGATCATTTTAGTTTCCGTCGACCCTGTAATATTTCCTAAATATTTAGCTTTTTAATTATTATGCCAGGCATGTCATAAACGTGTAAAAATATGTGGTTATGTATAAAAAGTTATGTATAAAACCACGGTACATAAAGGACACTAGGTGGCAGCAAAGGCAACGTTTCTTAGCGCCTGAATGGATGACACAGGTTTTTTTTTTCAAGATATCATTTATTCTGAACACAACAAATCATCACTTGAAATCACATGCATGTAAATCACGGCCTCATTTCAGTAAAATTTGCTTCTTAAAAAAATATGAAACCGTTGTTCGGTGAATGGATGACACAGGTAGGGCGAGTGGAGTTTACATGGTGACATGATTTAAAATACTAGCTCGGAAAAATAGTAGATCACTATTTGCTTTTAATCATCATTTGTGATGATGTTTGAGAGGAAAGTTTACAGAAATCCCAGAATTTATTACTCAAGATATAGCATAACCGTAGCCATGACTGAATTCTTAACCACACCAACTCCAGTTAGTTCGGCAAAAAAAATAAAATCCCCAGGGTTTATTTTAAGGAAATCCCAGAATTTATTACTCAAGATATAGCATAACCGTAGCCATGACTGAATTCTTAACCACACCAACTCCAGTTAGTACGGCAAAAAAAATGAAAAAAATAAAATCCCCAGGGTTTATTTTAAGTATTAATTTAATACATGTATGCTTATTATACAATCATTAAACATTTTTTAGCACTTGTCTTAAGCTGTTTAGTCACTTATGAGGAAAAATAACTAATAAATAAATGTTGTGATAGTTTAGCAGCTACACTGTCAGAAAAAAATGTACCTTCAGGGGTACAATGGCTTGTCACTGGGGCAGTAGCATTAAGGGTACACCCGTTGTACCCTTTCACATGGGTACATATCTGTACCCTTGCAGTATGTACCTTTCAAAGGCAAATATGTACCTCTGCTGACTAAATTGTACCTTATAGTGCTATGGTACCATACACCTTTAAAAAAGGTGCAAATTCGTCCTTTTAAGGGTACTGCCCCAGTGACAAGCCTTTTGTACCTTGTGATAGCAAATTTGTACTCCATACAGCACATTAAAAAGGCCAGAAAGCAGTTTATCACATTTATTAAACATTCAAAACTATTACATTCTCACATTTTTCACAGGATGAACGTTTTAAGCTCTATCACAATGTCATTACAGAATGCATATTGCGCAATTTTACTTTTTTTTTAAAAAACAGTAAACTTTTTATACTCAAAATTGTAAACAGCAAGAATCAAAAAGTATTCCCCC